>NW_019154099.1:2349023-2617265 GCF_002288905.1 Enhydra lutris kenyoni
GAGGCAGAGGCAGAGGCAGAGGCAGAGGCAGAGGCAGAGGCAGAGGCAGAGGCAGAGGCAGAGGCAGTCAAGGGTTAGGGAAAAGTGGGATCAAATGAAGATGTGAGGAGCAGGGCTCCAGGGAGAAACGCGGTGGGCGTGGAGGTGAGGGGGGATGAGAAAGTGGAAAGGAGAGGTATTAAGTGCAGGCAGATTCCAGAGAGTGTAGCGTGCAACCGGGACAGGTAGGGCCACACCCCTACCCTAAGGCAGCTTTTGCTTCACCTGCTGCTCTAAAGCTGCCTGACCTCCCCTTTGCCCTCAGGGGTTCCCAGGGCTGAAAGGCATTTCTCTAACTCCTGCCGAAGGAAATGCTCTGGTTTTCTTTTTTCTTTTCTTTTTTTTTTTTAATTTTTTTTTTTAAGATTTTACTTATTTATTTGTCAGAGAGAGAGAGGGAGAGAGAGTGAGCACAGGCAGACAGAATGGCAGGCAGAGGCAGAGGGAGAAGCAGGATCCCTGCAGAGCAAGGAGCCCGATGTGGGACTCGATCCCAGGACGCTGGGATCATGACCTGAGCCGAAGGCAGCTGCCCAACCAAATGAGCCACCCAGGCGTCCCAATGCTCTGGTTTTCTAATGCCTGAAGTGACCTGAATGTTACCTTAAAGAAAGGAGACACTAGGCAGCATGGTCCTCATTCTGGGCCAAGTCAGAGGGGGCCATGCTATTGCCCCTCCCACCATCCCATCCAGTAAAATCCACGGGAAAAATCTTAGCATACTCTCTGTGATTTACTTTAAGATAAAGCAGCTAGGGAATGAGATGTATATGTATATTGGTTTTGATCTATACCCTACAGATGGTTAGTTACTGTCTTTAATTCGGTGGTCGCGTTCTTTGCCTCATTGGCTGCATCTAAGGACGTTGCTCAGTCCGTTCTCCTTGGAATACTTTTAGTTACCCCAGCCCCTCCTGGGGTCTCCTGTTCCTTTCATGCTGTTCTTTCTCAGCCTCCTTTGCTGGCTCCTCTTCTTCTTCCTGACCTTTAGGTGTCTAAGGGACCTAAGGATCACACCTCATCTCCTTCTGTCTTTTCTCATTCTGTTGTCTCACTGCTTTCAATACCATCTCTACATGGATGACTCCCACATTTATCTACCTAGGCAGAATCTCTCCTCTGAACTCAAAACCCTTCTACTTGCCCATTTGACAGCTCTGATATCTCACCAACTTCTCAAAACCAACATGACTGGCCCCTCAAAACCTCTTGCTCTTATTTTCTTCCCCATTTCAGTAAATGGCAACTCCTTTCTAGAAGTTTTGGCTTCAGCAATAACAACAACAATAATAACATAAAACAATGTGACCCTGGAGAGTCATCCTTCCCTTCCATCTTTCACACTGCCCATCTCTGGATCAGCCCAAACACCAGTCATTACAATGACCTATGAGTCTAGCAACTGGATGTGTGACTGAATTTAGTCCTGTCCCAGACTTGATAGTGAAGTAATGGGGAGGTAGAGGCTTATATCCCCCACAAGCTTCTCGTTTTGGAAGGTACAGATCTTTGCAAAGAGAGTCCAGTCATTGTAAGACCAGGTGGGTTTAGGTCAGTTCCGATAGCCTATTCCCTCTCAATTAATTTCTTCAACAGCTATTTGCCGAGGTGTTAAGTCTGTGCCAGACCCTGTTCTAGGTGTCTGGGATACAGCCTCCCCTCTCTTGGAATTTACATTCCAGTGGGTAAACAGATGGCAAGCAAAATATCAACAAGTAAGTTACATAATATTAGAGGCTGAGAAATCTAAGGCAGGGAAGAAGGATAGAGAATATTTGGGAGAGAAGGCGGTTCTGTGTTCACAGTCCGATAGGATGTCCAGGGATGGTTGCTATGAGCAAACACATTTGAACAAAGACACGAGGAGTGAGCCAGTGGTGTCTGGGGCGGTGGGTGCTGGGCATGGGGAACTGCAAAGGCAAGGATATGCCCTCCTCACTCCGGCCTTCCCGGGATTGCCTGCTCTGCTCCGGTTAGAGGCACAATAAGCAAGGAGGAGGGTGTGCCTGGAATGGAATGAACAGAGGGCCCTAGGAGGAGAGGAGATCAGAAAGGGAGCCAGTCTGGCTCTGGCCACTGAGAAGGCTTACACACTGTAGCAATCCCTGGAACAATAAATACTCCCAGCACCCAGATTCTGCTTTCTAAATTCAAGTGGGGCTTTGGATAATCACTGATCCCAGAGCTGGGGCAAGAAATGGACATTCTGTCATACTAGAAGGCAAAGAAGCTTTCAAAGACTATGGGTTGTGTCCAAAAGATTAGCTTAAGAGCCAGTGTAAAGAGACTCCCCAAGTTCAAGGACGGGAATAATCTGACTCTCTGCAGTGGATTGAAGTGCATCAAATATGTTAAAATCCATGAGTTTATAATTATACCAAGAAAAAAAAAACCCTCATAGGTCACCTTTACAGGTTGCTAGGGAACCAACTCATTACTCTGAAAACTGGTTTAAAAAGGGAAAGAATCGAGCATTTGTCTTGTTTTTTCTATATGAACTGTATCTCAGGATAGCTAAATTGTTGTTGAGGAAAAAGTTCTTCTTTTAGAAGCATCCCAGCTAATAGATGGAGAAATGATAGAACTAAGGTATCATAATTTTGTAATCCTTAATGAAATAATATATCTGTGATACCTCAATGGCTATTAAAAACTATCAGGGGAGGGGCATCTGGCTAGCTCAGTTGGTAGAGCACGTGGCTCTGGATCTCAGGGTCATGAGTTTGAGTCCCACATTGGGCATAGAGCCTACTTAAAAAAAGAAAAAAAAACTATGGGGGGGGGAGCTTATGAGGATCTTTTATAAAAATTGTATTATTTTTTATTTTTAAATTATTTTTATTTTTTAATTTTATTTTTTTCTTTTTAATTTTTTTAAATTTTAGCTTGTAGGGAAACTTTAAATGAATGGATCAAGCTGTCCTTGTCTCAATCCATTAATCAATCTGAACATCACAAAAGAGGAGACAATCAGACATCATGTGTTCTTAATGTGATGCAGTAGGAAGTCCACAGAACCATCTCTGAAGTATCCTTGTCAAAAAATGGAAACTGAATTTTTTAAAAAGATTTTTTTGAGAGTTATTTATTTATTTGAGGGGGGTGAGGGGCAGAGGGCAAGAGAGAAACTCAAGCAGACTCCTTGATGAGCCCTGAACCCAGTGTGGGGCTTGATCTCACAACCCTGAGATCACCACCTGAGCTGAAACCAAGAGTGGGACACTTAGCCGACTGAGCCACCCGGGTGCCACTAAAGATTTTTAAGTAATCTCTACACACAACATGGAGCTCAAACGTACAATCCTGAGATCAAGTCGCATGCTCTACCAACTGAGCCAGCCAGGCACCTCCTGAACCTGAATTACTCAAATCTAACTGACACTTTTCAGGAAATACAGGGCTTAGGGAAATATGTTGGATGACACATTTTAAAAATCAGCAAAATGCAGAATGTGGGAAACTCTATGGGACAAATGACACAGTTTCTCCAAAAATACATTATAAGGAAAAAGAAAAGAAGGCAGGGGAGCCCTTAAATTAAGATACGTAGAAGATACAGTAACCAACTGCAATGTGTGGGTCATGCTTAGATACTAACTTAAAAAAAAAAAACCTGTAAAAAATTATGAAGAAATTGGGGAAATTTTGACACTGATTAAATATTTAATAATATTTTTAAAATCTTAAAGGTATGATAACAACATTATGCTTATGCATTTGTTTTTCTTTAAAGTCCCTATCTTTTAGAGACACAATACTAAAATGATAATACTAAAATGTATGGATGAAATTATATGACATCTGGGACTTATCTCAATATAACCCAGTGGGGTAAAGGCAGGGAGAATGGGTGGAATGGAGTTTTCATATGTTGATAATTGTTGAAGCTTGGTGATGGTCTATTACACTATTTTCTCTGTTTTGTGTATGTTTGAAATGTTTCAAAATATAAAGTTTAAAAAAAAGAGTGTGTTGGGGAGATGCTCATGTGCATAGGAGTCATTAAGAAAGATTTTCTATGACAATTGGAAATAATAATCCCTATTTTCTAACTATAAGACCAATAAATAAGTCATCATTTGCACAGTTTCTCCTTTATTAACCAATAACTTACAGGAGACCCTAAAGAACTAGGGAAGATAGGCTTCTTTTCATGAATAAAAGGGCTTAGCTTCAATGTGAGTAGTTGAGGTGTGGGTAGATTTTTCAGGTACCTCAGCAATGACCAGGGCCAGTGCTTGGGTGTAGGAAGAAACCACAAGAGAGACATACAATACTTCTGTACCACCGTCCTACTGTCTCTCTCAGGTCTTCCTGCCTCTTTCCTACTGCTCTCCCACTCCCAGGAGCAGGGCTACTTTGTCCAGCTGAGGAGGCTGTGCACTGCACAACTCCAGGGATATAGAGAGCCTGTATGAATAGTGGCCCTGGACTTATGCAGCATGGAAGCCCTTAGCAGGAGCCTAGTCACCTAATGCCATCTCTTACTTTGGGCTCCTTAGTCTTAACCAGGGCTATTTCCTCCGTACCCTGCTTTCAGTCTCTGCTAAGGTCAATGGGTAATAATGGTGTAAATCATATCAGTTTTTTAAATGGGTATTTTTCTAGTATTTCTGCTAGTATCTTTCTCCCAATGATAATATTCCCATATGTATTAGTCAAGATAGGTTTTCAACTGCCAGATCTCATAGTTTAACGATATGAAGGTTTGTTTCTTGCTTCCATCATAGTCCAGTATGAGTGTGGGGGAGAAAGGCATCTGCCTCTTGCTCTTTCAGACTCCATCCTCTGTCATCAACTCCTTCCCTGGGTGTACTTCAAGGGAACAAACTGTGAAAAGGCATCTCCATGGCTTCTAACCCAAGCTGGCCCAGGTCACCTTGACCCACATTCCATCAGCAAGAACAAGTCAAGGAGCAGAGGACCAAGGAAGGCCACGCTGATGTTTAAGAATAACCAGCTAGTGTCATCTACACCATGTGAGGTAGCAATGCCTTAGTCCAATTACATTAACAAGCCTCCACTGCAGAAGGTGAATGATGACAGTAGAAGTCCATGGTCCCTCAGAGAGGTGAGGGAGAGGGAGATTTCTGGCGGGACACCCTGCTGGCGCTTGTATAACTCTGCAGCTCCCTCCTTTCTCCACCTGCCAGGTGGTAATTGTTCTTTGGGAACAGGAAGACTTGGAGAGGGAAGTATACAGTTATATTCCTCTTACTAGCCAGAGGCTCAGGGGTTTTTGATTTGAGGGAGGAGGTCCATGATGTCCTTCAAGAGATTGGTAATTCCGTGAAAACCCTATGTAAAATTTGTGTTTGTGCACAATTTTCTGGGAAGAGGGTCCACAGTTCGGCACATAGAAGGCATTCAATAAATATTCCTTCTAAAAACTTACAGAAGGGTCACATTACTTAATGTTCTCCAGAGAAACAGAACCAATAGGATGTGTGTGTACACACACACACACACACACACACACACACACACACACACACACATTTTAAGGAAATGGCTTACAGAGGCCCAAAATCTTCAGGGAGAGCTGGCTGTCTGGAGACCTAAGAAGAGCCAGTACTGCAGTTCAAGTCCAAAGGCTGCTGGGCTGGAAAATTCCGTCTTGCTTGGGGGAGGTCAGTCTTTTGTTTGATTCAGGCCTTCAGCTGATTGGATGAGTGTCACCCACATTATGGAGGGCAATGTTTTCCTCAAAGTCCACTTACTTAAATGTTAATCTCAGTCAAAAACCCCCTTACAGAAACATCCAGAATAATGTTTGAGAATATATCTGGGCAACATGGCCCAGTCAGGTTGATGAATAGAATTAACCATCATGGGAATCCCGACCCACACAAAAGGTAGAGATGAGGAACTACACCTAAAAATTTCCACCATCCTCCTTCCTTCTCTCTAGTCAGGTCCTGTGCTCATCCAGTTTCTGTGCCTGGCCCTAGAATAGCTTACTTATTTTGGTGACATGTAGAAAATCTGCCTAACAACTCCCTTCTAGCAACTTCCATCTATTCTACACTGAGAGAATTGGGGCATGAATTCCCAATTCGGTTTTAGTAAATGTTAAATAATGTTAAAGAAAGCATTACTTTTCTCCTGGAGAAAAAGAAA
Source organism: Enhydra lutris kenyoni (assembly GCF_002288905.1). NCBI lineage: Eukaryota > Metazoa > Chordata > Mammalia > Carnivora > Mustelidae > Enhydra > Enhydra lutris. Next base: position 2,355,183 of record NW_019154099.1, read on the forward strand.
GTTTTCACAAAATCCTCAGAAACGCAGCTTCATCTCAAAGCATTTTAGCTTACCCCCCACCCCGTATGTGTCAGTGATAGTATATAACCAGCCAAGGGATGCATCTTTACTGTTTATATCTTACAACCCTGCCTTTAGTCATTTCTCTTGAATAAATCCTCCAGCCAAATGAAGTCCTTGAAATCACAGATTATATTTTATCCCTTTGCAATTCTCTACAGTGTTGAAAAGGCTGCTGGCACAGGCAGGAGCGCTGATTAACCGGTAGTGTTGTCACATTCTGTTTTATTTGACTCCGATAATATTAAGCCACCAGCTAGCCCCGGTATTAAAAATAGCCCAGATTTAGCTTTCAGGGTTGTCACCTAACTTCCCATCTCTACCTTGCTTCCATAGATAGAGCGTCACATAAAGAAAACCAAGGCAGCGTTGGGGCAAGAGACTTCTTTGTGGCTATTTCTCAGCAAAGGTAAAACCTGGTGATTTAATGAAGGTGTTCTCTCCCACCCTCCTTGCCCTAACTTGATTTTCATCTGAAAAGGATGCAATGAGTTCTGTCTGTGAGGAAAGGACCCTTTCTGCCCCTACTTGTGCTCTAATGCACACAGGTTGAGACTTCCCTTCCTTGCCCTGGGAAAGAAAGGATGTTCTGCTTATAAAGTACTGAGGGACCAGGATGGGGCAACACTGCTCTATTAATATAAAATGAGATTATTCACCAGCTGTTGTTTCACTGCTTTCAGCAGAGCCATTGAAACATTTGCAAAATAGCAAAGGGTTCTAGATGGGAGGGGTCGTTGTTCATAATCCAGACCACCCAGCGGGCACCTCAGGTAATAGGCTTTGCACCTGACCTGTGTAGAAACTTGGTAAGACATCAAGGGTTTGGCATGATCAGTCCATGTCATTGGGAAACCACAGCAGGCACCCTCATTTTCCTTCCCAATGATTTTCTTTTCCCCATTATTTTTCCCCTCCTCTTGCACAACCAGAGAGCTCTCTAAAAATCTATTCAAAAGAAGCTCTTAGATTAAGTTAAAGTAAAAACAAATCCAGTTAGAAGATAGCAAATGCTGCCTTGATATAAAATTTGTCTTCTAGAGCCCTAGACCTACTTACATTTGATTTTCATAGACTCATAGAACATTATCCAAGATGGGTGGGAGAATGTCAGGGAAATGTTTCTATCGGGAGCAGCACCCTCCTTAAATTTTAAGTGCACCAAACCACCTGGAGGATCCTTGTGGATGGGCAGGGGTTGGCAGAATGGCCCAAGAATCTGCATTTCTGAAAAGCAATAAGGAGATGGACAATTCTTTGAGTGGCAAGGGTCTAGATTCAATGTTTTGGAGTGCATTTGTAAATCTGCCCAGGTTATAGAAAATATAGTCTGAGCAGATGATCAAAGTGGCAAAACTGTTCTACTTAAAGCTGAATTCCTTAATAAACGCACTGTTACAGAAATATATGTGAGACTAGAGCACTGTATAATATCCCTTAAGAAAAAATGATTCTCCTCTCCTTCCTACTGATGGATCATTCAGCCTTGATCACTACATTAGCTGATTTTCTACAGGACACCTACTCTGTACTTGGATCCAGTGTACTAACCTGTAACTACCTCTCCTATGAGATGTGTTCTCTGGGAGTGCAATCTCTGGAAGGCACCTTGGTCTTGTGGCAGGGAGGGTCTGAATTGAGCTCTAGCAATTAGGAACTGAGAGCCCTTGGAAAGTTTCTAAACCCCTCTCATCCTTAGTTTCTGCACCTGAAAGAGTGTGGGAAGTGTAAACAATTAGTTTTGAATTTTCAAGTGGGAAAATAGGACTATGTCCCTTACAGGATTACTGTAAGCTTTAAACAAGATAATGTATGCAAATTACTGACTACATTCATGAAGTAATGTACATAAGCCACGTGAAATGCTCATAAACCAAGCTTCAAAACAAACATAGCCCTGAAATTGACATTCAGGATTCTAAAATGTTTTCTGATAAACCATCTTGAAAGGAAATCTTTCCAAAACATTTCTCAGCCCCACTTTGTGTAACGGTGTATATACCTAGTCCAATTTAGGTCTTTCCTTATGACTCAGGGTCTTTATTTTGAACACGAGTGATTGCACTGTCCTGAAACACAGGATGACCTCAGTCAGGGGGATGATGATCTTGGGCTTTCTAACATTCATCCTCCCTGCCCCTCTTCCCCACCAGCTCCCCCACAGCCTCCATGCACACTTCCATAATAGCACTTACCACACAGAGCCAAAAATATGTGTTTACCTCCTTTCTCAGGACAGGGGCCAGGTCCTGAATAAATGCTTCCTGTTGAATGAAGATCTCCCCAGGCCCCACTTAAAGGATTGGGTGCCAGGAACTCAGAAGCAAGGCTTGTGTTCATTCAGATGCTTTCAAATGCCTCCATGTCCTCAGCCAAGGGCTAATAGCACTGCTCTGTCTTATCTTTTAAAGACAGCTGAGAACCGAAAAGACATTCCTCCTTAGAACCTTGTGATGGTTTTCAGTCACCGCCGGGCCCAGAACCTTACTACCCTTCTGGTCAGTTGCAGCCCCTTTGGTCTTCTTCCGTGCTTGGTTCTGCTTTCACTGGCAGCAAGGACACTGGAGACAGACAGCCCTAGGTTCAAACTCTGATCTACAGTTTGATAGTTATTTGACTTTGGGTGAGTCACTTAAATTCTCTGCTCAGTTTCCAAATCTGTAAAATGAGGTAATAGCTCTATCTGCAGAATTGCTGTGTGTATAGAGATGGTGGTAAAGGGATTCCGAGATGTCCTCTGAGGGAAGAGTTTTCATAACCTGTGCTTTGATAATCCCACTAGGGTTTAGGGGCAGGGGTCGGGTTCTAAGAAGCCTCTCTGAGCAGTATTAGATGGCTGTGAGCTAGACTGTGTGCATTAGAGCACAAAGATACCGAGGTGCTCTGTATGGCTGACATTGGTGGCTCTTTGTCAACAACCCTTTTCTTCCCACCCTTCACCCTTGCTGCCACAACCTACTTTCCAAGTCTAGAGAAGAAAGATGCCAATGTTAGCTTGTCTTATTAAGGCACAAGTATGAATTTAAAGGTAAATGTTCCGAAATATTTCTGGGAAACATTTTCCTTTGTGGGGTGTGTGTGTGTGTGTGTGTGTGTATGGTGGGAGGAGTTGGGTGGGCAGGGAGTGAGGAGAAACACTCCTCTTCTGATCTTTAGGTGTAATTACCTGCAGATATAATTCCTAGAGCTATGGCAACCATCCTGTAACCATGAGGGACAACTCTCGGGATGAAAACCTACAGGCTGTGGATGGCAAAGAGGGAAAGACGGAAAATACCTGAGTTGGGTGCTTGATGACATCGTTGCGCTTCTGAATTAACCAAGCCTGAAAATGATACCTCCAGAGATAATAAACTTTATTGTTTAAGTTATATTTAGTTACATATTCTGTTACCTGTTTCTTTATTGTACACTCAGCATAAAATTGAAGAGGCTAAACCCTGGAGGTGGGAGGAAGAGGAGGCTTGATGATAGCACAGCAAAAGAGGACATTAGAGAAAAGTCACTTCTGTTGAGGATTTTAACTTTTATTGGATATGCAGTGTAAACCTCTGCTCCACTCTGGGAAGTCTTCAGTAAATTCCACAGTTTCTTACAAATACTTCTGGTGCTGGTGGGTTGTTCTGGAGGATTTGAACAAAGGTTGAGATCTACATCAAGAATGGTGCCTGATGAAAACAGAGACACACCTGGGAATAGCAGTACTTCTAGGTTATGTAAGGATTAGAGAGCATATCTGTCAGGCATCTAGAATGACATAGGACATATGCATAAAGGATAAATACTATTATTATTTTATGTTACCAGTATTATTACCTTGCTCCTGACTGGTAGCCAGCACAGAGGTGGAAATTAGAGGCTCATGGGTAGGGCTGTACTTGGGGGCAGACCCAGTAGTAGACTTTGAGAAGAAGCTCTGGGATGAGGGTTGTATGAAGACAGCATGGAGCCAAGCATCCCTGGCAGGTGGGCTGTTGGTGCCAGGAAAGTCCAGCAGAGCTTCTGTGATCCTGCAAATGGAGCAAAAGACTGGATCCTAGGGCTGGAGGGACGGGAAAATGAGGAGTTCTTGTTCCATGGGTGTAGAGTTTCAGTTATATGAGACAAAGAAGTTCAGGAGATCTGTTGTGCAAGAGTGTATGTGTAACACGACTGTCCTGTAGACTTAAAAATGGCTAAGATGGTAAATTGCATGTTATGTGTTTCTTACTACAATTAAGAAAAGAGAAAAAAAAAAGCTAAATCCTAGTTACTAGAACAAAGACCTACAATCTTAGCAGGCTCAAGAGAAGCTTGACTTGTTTGGGTGGGACTTCCCCCAATTTTCCATGATTGGAAAAGGACTGGTCCCAGATCTCAGATTGAGACTGACATTCAACCTTCCATGTGGAAGTCCAGAGTTACAAACATATGTGTGTGTGTATCTCAAAAGTGGTATACATACTCTATATGTGTATACACCTATACATACAAAATCTCCTTTCTGTGTTTATGTGTGTACATGTATCTCCTTATCTTATCTTATCTTACTTAACCTATCATAAAGAACCTGGAGTGTCAACCTAATTTACCCTGACAGCTAATGGGGAGCCCTCAAAGCCAGGGCCTTGCTTTGATCAGTAAGGTGTGACAGGATGGGCCGTTGTGTGTTTTTCCACCCACTGTCTTGCTTTCTTCCATTCTGCCATAGGAATGGTGTCTCAGATAGGAGCTACTTCTGCAGGCTTGGTCTCAGAATGTGAAAACACATGGAGAGCAGAAGCAGAGCTTTCTCTGATGTAGTGGGGAACATGCAATTGCAGAGTGAGGAACATTGGTTGTTACGAGCCAACTCAGGGAGTCATTTGTTACTGTGGTAAAGCCGACTAATAAATCCCAGCGCTGGCCCATGGGCAACACACAGGATCAGGAGAACTAATAAGTCATTGCTGTTTTAAGCTACTCCATTTTAGGGTTTTTGTAAGACAACAATGGATAACTGGAGCTTCCCATAAAGAAGGGATGTCAACGAGAATTAAGACAAGATGAGAGGAGAAAATGAATTGAGAAATATTAAAGGAGTGGTTTAGAACTTTCAATCACTAATGATAAAACTTAACCAAAAAGTGGAATTTATTGACTTAAGGTACTGAGAAGGATTCAGGACTGAAATGCTGTCATAGGTTTCAGTTTCTCTGCATCTCTTGGCCCTATCTTCCCCTGGCTGAGTAGGTTCCCTGGACTCTGTATGGTAGATTCTGGCAACCTTGGGGATAGCATCTCCCAGTTCATGTCTCCCCAATTTCAAGTCCAGTAGAGCGTCTTTTTTTGTCATACTACAGAAGTTTTGAGATCCACTCTGAATAGACTGGCTCAGGTCACAGGTACACCTCTGAGAAAATCCCTTTGGCTGAATAGGGATGGTAGTGATTGAAGAAGATGATACATTGGTTATGGGTCCTTCTATTGAAGCTCAAACAGATTTTTAAGAGAGGAATTCATTCATTCATATAATTAAAAAGAGATAGAAAAATTCATGGAGTGTTCCAATCTCAGGTGAGGTTTGATTTAGAGCTGAAGAATGTCACCAGAATTTGCCTCTTGACTTTTCAAAAATTATTGCCAGGTGAGACTACTTCTTACGGGGGATTTTGAAAACCAAGGAGAAGTGGGTTTGATGATGATCACAGGCTCCAATCAAATGTGCGGAGTTCTTCTTTTTAATTGCTTTCTGCAAACAAACACAGCTATAAGATACTGGTCCTATGAACAAACACAGCTTATAAGATATTGGTTCTGGTGAATGGTCATAGATATGTGTTTAAGTTCATCATTGTTCCAACTTCCCCTAGACAAGAGTGCAAGATGAATCCAGATTGCTTGAACTTGGATCCTCGCTCTTGCACTGATTAGCTGGTGCCTTGGGAAAGTCATTTAACCACTCAGTGTCTCAATGTACTCATCTGTAAAATGGGAAATGACATTATCTACCTACCCTAAAGGGTGGTTGTTAATAATACACGAGAATCACTTAGAACATTGCTTAGAACACGTTACGTGCTCAATCAATGTACATTATTATTATTCTCATGTCTACAGTAAACAAAGAATCATTTGTAGACTTTTTTTTTTTTTTTTTCAGATTTATGACCATTTTAGATGGCCGGTGTTGGCTTGGTTTAGATTTATCTCTTGGCAGTGAGTGACTGAAATTGTATCTGCTCATATCCCAGAACACATTCTGACAGCATTTTGCTATGTGTTTTCACTAGCTTCCCATCAGTTACTGGACTGTAGTCTTCCAAGAGATATTCCTCCCTTTATTTGTACTTCTTTGGTATGAAAGAAAACCTAAGTTCAATTAACAGTCTACAAAGGGAACAAAACAGAGGTTTTTTAAAAAACTACTATATATTTTGCAATCCAGCTTTGAAAAGTAAGGGCAGAGTATTGTCCTCTATCTTTTTATCATCTCATTGCATAATCTTCCTTCCTTTCTTTTTTTTTGAGGAGCTTAGAAAAACGGAAATTTCAAAGTAAGTGTGATGTTAGCAATTCGTATCATGATGAGTTGTAGGTTACTCATAGCTTCTCCTGGTTATTTTTGTTTGGGTTGTTTTGCGTAGTTGGGGTTGATAGAACAATTGTTCTATGAGTCTGGAATTATCTTGGCTCTGGCTGCCCACATTCCTAACTGCAGTGTGTCCCTCTGTGAGAGTGGCAGGGATTAAGCTCTGTGGGCACATTATCCACAGCTTTCTCTCTCAGTTTTGGATGCTGTTACATAAGTTTCCATACTGATCAGAAAGAGGGGAGAATGGATGGGGCTGGGGAGACATTTAGTTAAGTTGAAGTAATTTCACAAGCACTGGGATGTGTAACTTGCATGGGTTTTATCTCCAAGCTAATGGGTGGTGGGGAGAGGGGTACGATGTAGCCTCATTGCTCTGCCAGTCAGCCTTAGTTAGTCAATAGACTTCTTGTACAAATACAAACATTTGCTGGACATGTGAGTGAATTAAATTGCAGGGATGGTTTGGGAGTCAGAAATCTCCTGGGTCACTCTATAGATTTAAACAGCTACCTGAGTCTAAGGTTTCTCTAGGGCAATTCAATTCAAGTTATTTTTATCCTAAAGAAGTTTGATGTCCTAAGTGAAGAAACAAAATAATGTAAGTGTGTTATGATGTTCTTGATTTTAATTCAATTTAATATTTTTGAGTAGCCAGCAAGATCTGAGTACTCATAGTATGAAGAAAACATTGGTGTCTAATTTTAGTCTCAAAAACTTGAATTTTTGATCCCTAAATATTAATAATAATTGTCCTATTAAGTAATTAAAATATGCTGAGCATTGTACTGCCTACTTTAATGGTGTAGGTATTTGTATCTCTACAATTTAACTTACTGGAGCTTTGAAAGTTTAAGAAACACTGTGGTCACAAGTCTAGTACGAGCCAATGATTTTTTTTTTTTCCTTAAGTAATCTCTAAGACCAAATGGGGCTCAAACTCATGACCTGGAGATTGAGAGCTGCTTGCTCTACCAGTTGAGCCAACCAGGTGCCCCACAACTCTAGTGAAATACGGGAATTGAACACAGCTCTATGGCAGTGCTGTCCCATAGAACTTTCTGTGGTAATGTTCTGCATCTCTATGGTGCGATATGGCAGCTAAAATGTGGAAGCTACTGAGCATTTGAAGTGAGACTAGTGTAACTGAGGAAATCAGTTTTTAATTTTATTTTAATTAAAATTAAAATTTAATAGCCACATGTAGTGGTTGCTCAGGACATCACATTATCTGGCCTATAAATGTTCAAGCTGCTGTGATCTCATGTGTAGTACATTTAGGTATCAAAGATAGCAAATGTAAAGAAGTAGTTGGAGAAAAAAATTTTATCAAAATCAAAATCATTTATTATTATTATTTTAAAAAGTTTTATCTGGGTTTAGTGGAGCCCCTAAAAAAGTCACTTAAATTGCAGTATTTAAAGGGAGGTAGACCCCAAAGTTAAATGACTTATAAAATTTAGGCAGAAAAAACTTCTTTTGGAGAATTTCTATTATATATTTTGCTTGGTGATTATTAACATATTGACAATGTTGATTATAAGGGACATAGCAATTTGGAAAAAGGAAAAAAATGTTCCTGGAACTGTACTCTTCCTGCAAGAGTCAGATCTCTAGGCATTTTCCAATCCAGGGAATCACAAATTCCCCAAGTATCAGGAACAGAGTAATATGTTTACAATCAAACTAACGAAACTTTTTTTTTTATTAAAGATCCTATTTATTTGAGAGAGAGAGGGAGAGAGCACAAGCAGGGGGAGTAGCAGAGGCAGAGGGAGAAGCAGACGCCCCACTAAGCAGGGAGCCCGTTGTGGGATTTGATTCAGGAACTCCAGGATCATGACCTGAGCTGAAGGCAGATGCTTAACTGACGGAGCCACCCAGGCACCCATAACCATGCTTTTTTGCTTTCTACTTTCAGATGTTTCCTGCCTCCAGTTATCTTGTTTTTCATAAAAGGTTTTAGAGCTGAATATTTACAAATCAGCATCTTTAATGCTCAATATTCATAAACAGACTACGTCTCCAACAAACAGTGACATATAAACAACACATAGATGCCTACTTAGTAGAGCTCTAGATGATAACCCCTTTTTTGTCTGACCTCTGGATTTACCTTTCATTGGGCTAGGTTTTCTCCCAGCTCTGCCAATTCGACAGTCAAGTCTCTTTTCTGTAAAGACCAGTTTTCTTGCACTAGTTCAATTCATCATTTCTTAGTAACGAGTCTACCTAGATTTACTTTCTTTTTCTTTCAATTGACTACAGCTTTACTGTCTTGTGGAAACCCCTTTGTTTGCACGAGATCCAGGGAGAATCTCCATGTGCTGCAGGCCAGAAGGGGGAACATGGTTCTCAGGGGCAAGGGTCCTGCAGGACACAGGTACTTGGCCAGTCCCTGCAGATGGCCTGGCTGTAGGTTGTGGAACTATTCCTGGCCCCATCACTCTCTGTGTCCACCCTCAGAAAAACAAATCACAGATGTGAGCACTGGAATCAGATTGCCTGGACCCTATCTCCTCCTAACCATGCAGGGGTTACTAAACATTTTTTGGCCTCATGCTCTTTATCTATAAAATGGGACAGAAATAGTTTCTATCTGATAATATTGTCATGAGGATTAAATGAAAGTGATCCAAGTAAGGGTTTAGCATACTTCCTGGAATAATTATTTGTTGTTGTTATTACTGGTTATTATTATTATTTAAAGACCATAATCCCCCTCCTTACTATGGTGTGATTTTTTTATGCCATGAAGAAAAATATTTATGTTTTCTCCTCCAGTTGGTCAGTTTCAAGTTTTTTCTCTACTCCAGTTTCTGTTTTATTCATCCATCTAACATTTATAGAAGCCCCATAAAGGGCCAGGTACCATCTTAGGGATGGGGACAGAATATGGAGTGAGCCACATTTCCTCCAGGTCCTCATGTTTACTAGAAGAGATAACACAAAAACAGATACCATTCACATGGTTTAATAAAGTCATTCACACCTTAATGTGAGGAAATATTCCTTATCTGAGATGAATACTTGAGAGTGAAAACTGTGACTTGGGGTGACTGAGTGGCCTATAGCGTTTGAGAGACAGCAGATCTGGCATGCCGGACACAGTGGGGGATTCTGGAAGGTCAGAAGGTCTATGAAGGACTGGACACCAGTGGAAAAAAGTCAGAACGCTCAGCTCCAATTACGATTATTTACCACCTTTGGATTTCTCATTTATAAAATAATGAGAAATAGAAAGGATAGATGATCTCAGGGACTCAGAGAATTACACCTGTAGAAGAAGCCTGGAGATCATCCAGTCCAACCTGCTTCTTTTATAGGTAAGAAACTTGTGATTTAAGAGAGGCAAAATAACTTGTTCCAGGACATATAGCTTGTTATTTAAAGAATTGGAAGTCACTAAGCTTCTGAGACAGTGTTCCTCTCTAGAATATCATTTGGTTCTATAGCTGGGATATTGTAAACTTATAATTAAGGTCCAGGATCATGACCTTGAGATATGGAGAGGTCCTTAAGTATATTTGGAATTATTGAATCATGCTTTTTATAACTACAGTATGCTCACTGCGATTTTAACATTAAGTTTATTTTACCACATTCTGATTACTTGAGAATTGTACTGGAAGTGTAATGTATGTGTCTTGGGTCCATGGGCCCATCATTACAAAATGAAGCCACTTTATTTGTATTATCTGCATTATTATGTAGGAGTGCCTACTGGCCAGATCCTGGCCACCCCCCTCCATGTGTTCCCAATTATTTCTGAGAGTTCTCAAGTTCTTCCTCTCTGACTTCTCACCTTACTGCCACAATGCTGTGTCTGCTGCTACTAACTTTTGAACTAGATCCTCAGGCTCCACCTGCCCCAGAAAGAGATAGAAATGATCATTCCAACTGTGTTCTCAGGGGGATTAGAGATGATTTATGTAAATGCCTGGCATGCGGAAGTATTCGGAAAATGTAAACTCTTATTATTTTAAATTTCTTTACCACCAGAGTTTCTTGAAGCAAAGCTAGGTGGTTGAGTTGATGAATTTCAGTGTCATTTTCTTCAATTTTCTGTATTCACGCTTTGCTTTAGGTGCTCTTAACAGAGTAGTGCAATAGTTAAACATGATTATGAGAGAAGGAAGTTCATTCATTCATTCACTCATTCATTCATTCAGAAAACATGCACGAGATTCAATTTCTAGGCTGGGGAACACAAACATGTACAACCCATTTCATGGGTTTAGAGGTGACCGTGAGAGAGAAGACTACACAAATTGCAGCAATACAAAACAGTATGTAAATTCCTCTTTCAGGGAGGAAGATATCACTCCTGGTTGGAAAGACAATTAACAACTAATATTAATGGAGCAGTTTCAGAGCACTTCCACATGCATTTTAGAACTTGATTCTCACAAAAACCCTGGGATCAGAACTCTCATTTGCAGATGAGAAGACAATTCAGGGCAAATAAAGTGGCTTACCTGGGCTTGCTCTGGTAGGAAGTCAGCCCTAGGGTCTGACTGTTCAGGTTCTGAAGTTCTCTCCACTGCATCATACTGGGAAAGCTTCACAGAGAAGTGACTTCATGGACTGAGCATTTAAAGAGGGACCACTTTTGACAGGGAGAGGGCCAGGGCTTTTTAGGTAAATCAAACGGCAAAGATGTGAAGGCTCAAAAGGCTAAGACATATTTTGGAAAGGGTGAGTAGAACAGGTTAGCTGAAGCATAGTTATTTGTAGAGGAGTCAGAGATAAGAAAAGTACACTGCACTGTGGCTGGATCACACATGATCTGAACTACCAGACTAAGGAGTTTAGAAATGATTTGACAGACAATGGTAGAGAGGAAGGAGTGTGCTGAATACAGGGAGAATTAGGTAGATCTGGGGGTGGTGAGTCAGATTATGTGGGGAAGCTGGAGGAAGCAGGGGAACCAGTTAGGAGGCAGTGTCAAGGTAGACTTGTGGGTGGCACGGGCAGAAGAGCCAGATCTAAGAAGCACTGAATGATGTCTTAACATGATGACTAGGTGTGGGAGTTGAGAAAGAGGCAAGGAGTAAAGATGGCTCTCAGCTTTGAGTGGCATCCCTAGGAGAATGGTACCATTCTCCTAGGGACTCCAGGAGAAAGTTGGCCAACAGAGTACGCCAAATACGCCAACAGAGTTGGTGTATTTACCCGAGGAGCTGACTTTGAAGGAAACATGAGCTTCCTTTTGGTTCTGCTGTGTTTGTGTTGCATTCAGTGTATTGTCGCCTGATTACCCACTGAGAAGGTGGGTGGTGAGTCAGAAGGAGAAGAGTTTGACTGACTTCCCAGGCAGAGGGCTCTTCCTTTTTGTCTCTGTTCTGCTCCCCACCCCCCTTACTGTGTCTGATGACAGCAATGCCTGCTATGTGGTAAACACTCAAAATAAGTCTGGAAAAGAAATCCACGTAGAAGACTTGTCGGGAAAAGTTTTAGGGCAAGGGAGATTAGGGTGAGGGAAAAGAGATGGTTGCTAACCTATGGGAAACACCAAATTTGTGTCACTGTGATTTCCCAGAGATTAAGGACTCCAAGGCGTGGTGGCAGCTGCAAGTGGCAGAAATCTGGTGGAGTTAAGAATACGGAGTGAGGAGAGACTCTGGGGCCAGCATGTCATGTTTAAGTTGCTGGGGATAATGGCAAAGAGTAAAAATGTCTGAATTAGACCCAGGCAAGAGAGGCCCGTGCTCTGGATCCTGCCTTTTAAAGGACCTCACTCACTCTGTCTCTCTTCTGTATCCCCCCTTGCACTACCCACTTCATGGGGCTAAGAGGTCATGCTCACTGCTTCTAGATCCAGCTCTGGGTACCAGAGCTCTGGGATGCCCTGCTCAAATGCACAAGCCTGCATCCAGGGGCTACCCAGGCCCCTATCCTGGGTCTGTCCTGGTAGAGATATACAGTGCCACTACTTTGCACACTCCAGGCCTGAACAATGGCCAAGGATCATCCCTAGAGGTGAGTAGGGGGATATAAATAAAGTTTTGGGGGTAAGTGGCAGAACTTGAACTTCGCGGGTAGGGGTATGCACATGTGTGCTATTCCCGTGTAGGATGGAGCCAGGAGATGCAAAAGAAGGGAAACAAAAATTGGGGTTGGGGGTGGGGGAGGGTTGGCTTCCAGCCCTATTTGCATGCTCACATTCCAAAGCAGAAGTCCAAGGAGTCAGGGAATTTAAATTCAAGCCCAGACTTCCAGGTTGTAAAGAAAGTGCATTTGTCAATGTCAAATGTTAGAATATATTTTATTTAATTCTGTAAGTTTAATTTACACCTTCTCAATATTTATTTATTTATTTATTTATTATTTATTTATTTATTTTCAGGACCCAACACGGGTCCTGAACTCATGACCCAACACGGGTCCTGAACTCATGACCCTGAGATCCAGACCTGAGCTGAATTCAAGAGTTGGACACTCAACTGACTAAGCCACCCAGGTGCCCCTATATCTTCTCAACATTTAGATGTACTATGTAGACCTCCATTTGTGATCCTATCCTCATATGTTAGGGGTCTTCAGAGTCAGCAGGTTATAAAGATCGCCCCATTGTGAGTCTTGAGCTTCCTTCCCCTTTCTTGACAACCACCACACTTTTGGGGTGATAACTTGTTTTATTATCTGTCTCCTCTGATAGACATGAAGCTGTCTGGAGGCAGAAACCAGGCTGTCTTGTTTACAAATAGATCCTAGTGTTAGCACAATGACTGACACATGGTACGTGCTCACTAAATATGTTTAAAACTCTAAAATGATGAAAGACTTACACATTTGATGACAGCAAAAAGGGTGGAGAGAAGTGATGGAAGAGGGTAAAGTAACCTTTAAAGAGAATGCCTTGCTAAATTATAACATAAATGGAGCAGCAGTCTGGAAGTTTCTCTTGCAGTCAGTCAGGGAGACTGGCCAATACACACTGCTGTTGCCTTAAAAACTAAAGTTGGAGTTTCTATTCATTCTAAATTTTAGGTGAGTGCTATGGTTGTTTCCCTTCAAATGAGTGGTTGGATCAGGATCAGATATTATAACATGAGGGCCTAGAATTCTCAAGGGACTGATGCACTGAAGTGCATTTAAAAATGCAAACTGACATTTAAAAATGAAGAGAAAACACAGCCCTTTGGTTTCCTTTGAAAAACTGGATCTTTGGCAACAGTGGTCTGAAGTCTTTAAATGGGCCTGTGTTTATCAACAGGCCACATCCTTCCACTCACAAAACAAATGCCACGGCCATTGTAAGGCCTCTGAATTCATGACACCTGGACCGCGGGGTCTTTAAGGGCCCTTTGCTTCGGAAAAATGTCTTCTTTAACCTCTTTAGGGTTATATTTCTACCAACCTTTGAATTACCTCAGTATCATTTGAATTGTACTATAATGTTGCATACCTGCTTATATCTGCCATAGATGCTGAAACTGATTATCTCACATATAATCAAAGAAACCCAACTGCTCCAGAAAGCCACTTTCTGTTAGTGTTACTGATCGAAATTTCCTGTCATTAGTCCTCCGATGACCGGAAGGGAAGATACTAGATCGGAGAGTCTGCAGATGAGAATTTGACTGCTTCCTGAAGGCTGAGAAGATTATGTGTGGTGATGGAACTAGAGGGGTTAGGGACACGGAAATGCAGGAATTGCCAGTGTGAAGGTTGCAGAACCGGGTTTGGGAGGATGATGAAGAAACCGAGAAACAATGCTACAGCGCTGATTTGTTCAAGTATTTACTGAATATTCACAACGTGCCAAGAACTGTTTTGACGCGAGGAATTCAGCAATAAACCAACAAAAGTCCCTGCTCTCACTGAGCTTAATTCCATTGCAGTAAGCCAGGTCGCATATACATAAACACATCGCAAATCTACATGTCAGATGGAAATAATTACTATTTATAAAACCAAAGCAGAGCAAGGGAACAACGAATGAGGGTGGCTGCTATTCCAGGAGACCCCAAAGAAGCAAGGAAGCGAAGCACAAACCGTCGATTGGTTTCTAATTTTCTAGGCTATTGGGAGCAAGATGCACCTCCCAGGAAGCCCCGCCCCTCCCTCCCAATAGGGCGCAAGGTGCCATCTCCTGGAGAGCCCCTCCCACTTCTCCGCCCAGGGGCTGCCTTGGGGGCGGGGCTTCGCGCTCGGCGCACCGAGCGCCCGGCACTGAAAGCCGCGCGCGCAGAGTTCCCGGCATTCTTCCCGTTCTGTCAAGGCCGGGAGAATTAACCCCACTGGTACCTGGCATGCTGGGAACTGTAGTTTTTGCCCGCAGCTCAGCGTCTCAGGGGGCAGTGAAAGCCGCTCGATCCGGCTCCATTCCTGGCACATGACTTGCATCCTTCAGAGATTGTGGGGAGGCCCTAGGGGAGGTGGGGGTCATCCCGAGAACAGTCGGGTGGCGTCCAGACGGGGGCCGTCCCGGCCACGTGACCCCAGCAGGCCAGGCGCGCGCGGCTCCTCACTGCTATTCCCGCCCCGCCCCGCCCGGCAGTCGGCCTGCGCCTCCCCCGGCGCTGCTGCCACCTCGCGCTCGGAGGCGTCACGGAACGTGCTCTCCTCTCCCCCTCCCCCTCCCATTCCCTCCTGCCCTCCCCCACCTCCCCCTCCCGCGCCGAGACTCGCCGCCGCCGCCGCAGCCGCAGGAGTAGCCGCCGCCGGAGCCGCGCGCAGCCATGGCCGAGAACCCGGGCTTGGAGAACCACCGCATCAAGAGCTTTAAGAACAAGGGCCGCGATGTGGAAGTGAGTGTGCTTCCGTGGTCTGGGCCCGCCCGGCTCGCCCGCCTGGCCGCGGCGGCCCCACGGCGGCGGGGAGGGGCGGGGGACCGGCGCCGGGCTGGTTCTCGCCGGCTCGCGGTGGGTCGGAGTTGGCCGCCGCCTCCCGTCACCGTGGCCGCGGGCTGGGCGGAGCGGGCGACGGGACCGCGGGCCGGGCTGCAGCCACCCTCCGGAACTGCCGGCACGGGGACCGGGAAATGCCGGGGTTTTCGGCCCCGTCACGCGGGCGCGGCCTGCTGTCGGCGAGGAAGGGATGTGGAACTGAGGCGGGGTCCGCGGCCGGGGCCTCGCGGGCCGGGGATGCTGCCGCCCCTGTCCGTCGACCGCACCGCGGAGGGGGCGGCCGCGACTCGCGCGGGCCGCGGGTGCAGCCTCCCTCCCGGCGCGGCCCCCTCGGTGTCTCCCGCGCTGCCGCACATGGAGCTGGGGCTGTGCGGGTCTCCGCGCATATCTCCTGCGAGCCGGGCCCAGGCGGGCGGTGGCGGCCCGCCGAGGGGGGTGGGGACCAGCCGGGTAACTGACTTGTTTGAGGGTGGTGGATGGGGGAGGGTAGGATGCGCCAGGACCATTTTCTCATATTCCAGTGCTGTCCTTTGGACCAGTCTTGATAAGCTATTCCAGCTCATAGTCCTGTTACTGTTGGCATTTGGAGCAAGCTGAAGGTGGACAATAGTTTACCATCTATTGTGTTGAGGCTTTGGAAGAGACGTTGGTCGACCTCCGCTCACAGGACCTGTTTTCTTAGCCGTTCTTGTAGTGGGATTGTGCATGGGATAATAATTTCTTTGACATATTCTACCGGAATAAATTGGATACATAGCTTCTTAGGGCCTTGTATATATCTCTTTCTTCAAGCCGGTACAATTTCCATGTGGTTGCAAAACTGTAAACATCTTGGTCACTTAGTTCGTTGCTACTCAGCATGTTGCCATTGTTTTATTAAGGTGACATTAGCAGGTACTATTTGCAAACTCGGCTTATTGAAGCAGCGCTAGAGGTCTCTCTGCAGCTACTGAAAGCAATGTAGTATACAGCACAAACTTCCCTGGGACTCTGACCTCTGGAATTGTTAGGGAGAACGTGGCTTTAAGTCCACAGCGTCCTTTTCTAATACTAGGTGACATGATTTGCAATTTTGCAATTCTTGATGAAGGGCCAGTGTAACTGAGGAGTGTGCATTTTTCCTGTCTTAGAGAAGGTGGTGGAGAAACTGTCCGTGTTCTGTTTTGTAGAGAAACAGACAAAACCCAGGCGATTTTTCAGAGCTACAAAATTAAATGCTAATTGGGAAAAACCTAAGGAATTCCCATTTGAATAACACAAAAGTCATCTATCTCTATTCTGGTCATGGTTAAATTTTTTTTTGCGAGAAGTGTTTCTAAGCAAAAGTGAAACTTAGAATGGCAACAAGAACATTTTGGAACTGCCTCCTGTTATTGGTCCACTTGATGATAGTTAATTTTGAACTTTTCCCATCAGTAATTGTTTTTGAAGCTTACCACTATTATAAAGAAAAACTTACATTAGTTTGAAAAATACTCATATTGTTTGTACCAAAGAACTAATAACATTGTTTCCTCTCTTGGATATTGGTACAGGTTTTTGTTTTATTACTTGCCTATATTATTGTGTTCTGGGAGCTCAATGCTACCTCTTAAGGACTCCTGCACTTAATTGGTATGCAATAAATATTTGCTGATGATCAAAATGTAATTAATGACTTCTGTATGCATGAGAAATAGAGGCATTCCTGCCAAGCCTTTTAGCCTGAAAATAGTGGTCATAATATTACATTTCCCAGGATACATTAGGGTAACTAAGGCATGAAATAGCAGACATTCAAATGGTAGTTCTAAGGGGCGGACACTATACTAAGAACTTCATGAGACTTCATTTAATCCTTATAAGAATTTTATGAACTAGGTATAGCATTATTCCTACTTGACAGGAGGAAAGTACTTTAGGGGAGGAAACGGGAGAGTGCTTATGTAGCATGTACAATTTCATGAAGTGGGTATGAGCATTCATTCACTAATTGTCAATTGGATGTCTAACTGTTGGGTCTTGGGCATGCACAAGAGAATAAAATTCAGCCTGTACCTCAAGGAGTTTACAGTTCAGTGGGGTAATAGAAAAGTAAACTGATAATTACAATGTAGTACATCAATAAATATATTCTGAGAAAATTCTAACTTGGGGATGAGCAGTCAGGTGGGGGATGTTCTGGTTGATTTCTAGTGGATGAATTAGAGTAAGCTGATCCTGAAAGTTGAAAGAAAGTTGGCCTGGTAAAATGCAGGAAAAGGGAGGGCACAAGGAAGGGGCATTGCAGGCTTGTGGGAGGAGTAATTCAGCAGTCCTGAGAGAATGCAGTAGGACTGCTGAGAGAGAAGGGAATATGACTAAAGGGTAAACTGGGGTCAAATGTGGTAAGTGTCTCTGTTGTGGATTTAGGTATAACCAAGACTAGACACTGTATCTAACTTAGTTTTATCCTTTAGCAACTGTGTTAAATCAGAAACCTACACAACAGTTTAGCTTTGTGACTTAAATAGTTGTGATTATCAGGCTATTTCAGAACAGTGAGATGTACTTTGATGAGATGTGATTCCTACCTTTTCATGTGTAGGATATACAAAAGATAAAACATAAAATATACAACCAGCTGATACATAAATAAGGTGCTATGTGCAAGTATAAAATACATATTTTCTAAAGAAAATAAAAGTAAAGAGGAAATTGTGTATGGGGAGAGGGTGGAGGAAGAGCACAATTTCATAGTCAGTAAAGAATGGCTTCATAGAAAAGAGGTTGGTGAATTTTATAGGAAGTATGTGCTAAACTTGAACAGGGCACAAAAGAAATTAATGAATGAAATCTAAGGCGAGAAAGAGAAAGGAATAGTTTAGGGAGTGAAGAGATGAGACTTCCATATGGCCCGTGGTGGTCTGAGAAATATGTCTTAGCAAAGAGTTGCTTGGACACTTACTGACAGGGAGATCTGAAGGAATTTATTCCAGAGTAGAGTTAGAAGGTACAACATGATTAGAGCAATTGAAAAAGGTGACTGGCAGTAATATCTAAAATTAGTTCTGGAGGAATAATGCTCTCATCCCATATGTAAGGAGGAATTTTTTAAAAAGTTGAGATTGGGGATGGTCATAACATTGAAATAGGATTTGAACTTCTCCTCCTCCTCCTCCTCTTCTTCCTTTTTCTTCCTGTTCTTCCTAAAACTCAAGTAGAGAAAAGGGATAAAATGTGTCTTGAGGTCTGTAGGTATAGTTAAGGGAGGGGAGTAATTATCACAGATAGCAGTTTGGAGTTTGAGTAGGGGGAATGGATTTTGTAGCTAAAAACCAGGGAATAGATTGTGAAAAGGAAATTCTTAATTATCTTCATGTGCTTTGGAATGTGTGTTTTAATAGCAGTTCTTTTTATGTAAGGCATTGTTCTTGGACTTTTTTCCCTTTTACGAAAGTATTTAAAACTTTCCAATCTACTTACAGAAAAGTGCACAAAATGGAAATGTTCCATTTAATGAATAGCTATAAGTCAAACATTCTGGTAATTGCCACCCAGGTCAGCTTTGCTTTTTCTTGCCCCTGTATACCTCAAGAATGTAACATTTTTTTATCAGTAACAATAACTAATAACAATTATTTTAAAAATCTTAACATTTATTGTTTGCAATGTACCTGTACCAAGTATTTTATGTGGATTATTTAGTCTTCACAACAATCCTGGGAAGTATGTACTGTTATTATCCACATTCACAGCTGAGGAACCTTGAGGCCCACGATTCTTAAGTAACTAGCCCTACGTCATGGGTGAGGGGGTGTAAGTGGCAGGACCTAGGCTTCTAGTTAAGCAGTATGGCACTAACACCAAAACTCTTGCTCCTGTTCTTTGCCGTCTCTCCACTGCGTGGAGCCTTAGACCTGACTTGTATGAAATACATCTGAAACTTAATTAATGGGAAAAAATATTTAAGAAATCTTGGCTATTTCACAGAAGCTCCTGTCTTGGTGTTTTAGAACCTTGCTAATAAAAATTGTTGATATCTTAATTATCATTTGGTTTATTTGCCTTTTTCTTTCCTTTTTACTATTAGAAAGTTGCCTTATTAGTAAGGAGCTAGTTAGTTGGTTTCACCAAGGATGTAACAACCCGTATCCTTGGGCTTAACACTTAAACTTTATGCTTAAGTTTCTGATGCTGGGGATAATACACATTTTCTCATTTGCAAATTTGACCAGCATTACCAGACTTGCTTTTTTTTCTGGAACCTCTGTTGCTAAATGGTACTACCTAATTGCTCAAGCTTGAAACCTATCCTTGACTCCCTTCTCTTCCCTTCCTTCACTTTTCTGTACTGGTCAATTATCTGAAGAGCCCTCATAATTTTACCTTTGATATTGACCTTATTTACTATAGCTACACTAGTTTGGGCTGCTGTCTGTCTACCTGTGTTAAATATGATAGTGCACCTGATTTCCCTGTCACAAGTATCTTCCCTTCCCATTGTATCTTGTGGGTTGATCTTTCTGAAAAGTTTTCTTGTGTTGCTCTTTTGATAAGGTCATTCCCAATGCCTTCGGCATAAAATTAAAAGTCCTTAAGATACCGCACAAAATTCCTTTTTTCCCAGCTGTGATTAAGGACTTGAGATGGTGGAGTAACCAGTATGATTTCCTCTCCACGCCTCTGCACACGCTATTCTCTGTATACCTTCTTTTACTGTCTGTTTAGTGGGGCTCACTCTAGCAAACTCTTGCTTCACTCAGACTCCTTCCTATATCTCTGGAACACAAAGATTATAATTCTGCCATACCAAGTCATCCTAGTTAAAAAAAAAAAAACCAAAAAACAAAAAACAACCCTTCAGAAGTTCTGTATAGGGCCTTTCCTGACTGACCAATAACATACTCGTACTGTTACTTTCTAGTCTTTTCCGTCTCTGTAAAGCTTTCCTCAGTGAATTTTCCTTTACCTCTTTGGGATAAATTGCTGTGATCTACAACAACTTCTGTGTGTGTGTGTATATAGCTGTTAAATGTAGGCTCTGGGGAGGTGGGTGTGGGTATGGGGTAACTGGATGGTGTTCATTAAGGAGGGCACCTGATGGAATGAGCTCTCGGTGTTATGTGCAACTGATGAATCTCTAAATTGTACCCCTGAAACTGATAATACACTGTATGTTAACTAAGTTGAATTTAAATTAAAAAAATTTTTTTTAAAGAAGTAGTGGACTCTGTAAAGAATCTCACTGAGGGTAGAGAGCTTGGGCTGTGAGTGGTCACTTAATGACCAGTTTTAAAAATTCAATAAATACTCTTGAGAAGAGAGACTAGATAATATACCTAAAAACACTGTACATTTGGGAGTGAGTGGTACACTGTGATTCTAGGACATCAATAATTTCTTTTGGTGTTGACTCCATGGCATTGATATTGTTGCCTAGCCCTCCTCTGACCGTCTGTTCTGCTGTATTTTTGTAACATGAATTAATTCATACTTGAATGCTGAAGAGGAATTGAAGAATTCATGTTGGTTCATATTTGTTTTTTGAGTTTATTTTTACCAGCACATTAACTATTTAGCACTCCCGAGTAACAGCACTTGAACATAAACATGTGAAGTACAGAACATTGTTGAACACAGCAAGTCCAACAGTATGCACATGGCCCTTCACCCATATTCTGCCTCTAGGCTCCATTTAACCTGGAGTTCTGTCTTAAAGATGCTTATTGCCCTAACCACCTTGATGTATTACCCTCTTTTTTCTTAATTTTGCAGACCATGAGGTTTTTCAGGAATCTATATATCACACAGCATAGAGGTTATAATTATCTTTTCCTGAATTCATTAATGGCATAGAATCTCTCCTTGTCCTTCTGCCTCATTGATTACTTCTTTTTGGTTGATTTTGCCAACTTTTCGTCCTACCTATTAAGTTTAGGCATGTTTTAGGATTCTGTCTGTGACTCTGTTCGCCATAGATTACTTTTCTTGCCCACATCCAGCAGCTCCCTTAGTTTTAACTATCATTTCAGTGTGGGGGACTTAAATCTGTTTTAAGCATCTGCTGGAAATTAATCAATCACATGAACATCACATCAGCTCCTTAAGCTCAAAGTGTTTAAAACTATGTTCTGCCTTTTTTTCTTCTTTTTTCTGTTTATGGCATAATCATCACCCTCACTGCGACCTGAACTTGAAACTTGAGAGGCTTCTTGGACTCCTTCCTCATCTTCCACATTCAGTCAGATGTCGGTCACGTAGCTTGAATCTCTGTGCTGTCTCTGGATTTTGGCTCTGCCTCTCTATTCACTGCCTCCAGCCCCCTTTTGGGCTTCATACTTATCATCTGGCAATTTAAAAGTTGCCCCCAAAGTGGTGGTCTTTCTCTAGTCCGTGAGATCTTTCAGGGAGTCAGATAACTGATTATTTTTCCAGGTTCAACTTTCCTTCCCCTCTCTCCCTGCCCCTTTAAGCTCTAGCAACACTGAACTTCTTATATGCTTATACATAATCTGGAATCCTGCCCTCCCCTGCTTGCCAATGCTATTTCTATTCTCAGGGCAATCCTGCTGACTGGAATATCCTGCCCTGCCTCCTGTTGCCTGGCTAATTCCTACCCCTCTCTAAATACTCGACTCTAGGTTTAGCTCTTAGGAGAAACCTTTTTGGATCTCTCATCTTCCCAAGTTGAGTTAGGTACCATTCTTCGCTCCTGAATATATATCTTTCTCATTGCAGTTACGATAATGTATTTCAATTATGTTTTCTCTCTTTCTCCTACTAGATTGTGAACTTTTTGAGCACATAGACTCTATATCTCCTTTGCCTACTTCTTAGTACAGTGGCTGGAACAAAATAAGCACTAAAATATTTTTTGAAAGACTGTATCTATACTAGGTACCACCAGCACAATAATTTCCTTAGAATACATTTTTGAACCGATGCTTTTTATCTTTTAGTGCCTTTTCCTATTGCTTTCCAAATCAAGTTCAGACTTTTACTATAATAGGTAAAGTGTTGGGAGGTTAAGACACACGCATACTGAAATAATTTTAAAATTTTTTCTTAATTTTTATTTTATTTTATTTTTTAAAGATTTATTTATTTTAGAGAGAGCATGTGAGCAAGTTGGGGAGGGGCAGAGGGAGAGAGAGAGAGAGACCCAAGCAGACTTCACACAGAGGGCAGAACCCAACTTGGGACTCAATCCCCAGACCCCACAGTCACAACCTGAGCCAAAACCAATAGTCAGACACTTAACTGACTGTACCACCCAGGTGCTCCTCTTATTTTTTAATCATAGAGATATTCTAATATGTAGTAAGGTAGAGAGAATAGTATAATTCCATATGCACATCACTTGAATTTAATAAGTAACAGTTTGCTCTTTGTTTCATCTTTTGTTCCATCTGTATATATAACAGACATCATGACATTTTACTCCTGAAGACTTAAGGCTACTTCTCTAAAAATAATGCATTCTTACATAAATACCATATCACGCTGACACAATAATTTCCTAATAACGTCTAATCTAGTCCACATTTTAAATTCCCCCAGTTGTCTCTTACTCTTTTTTCCTTAACATTTGGTCATTAGAACCAGGATTAAACAAGGTCAGATCACATTTGGTTGTTTCCTAGGTCTTCTTTAATCTAGAATAGGCTCCTCCCCCCATTTTTTTTATTGTAGTAAAATACACATAACAGAATATACCATTTTAACTATTTTAAGTGTACAGTTCTGTAGCATTAAGTGCATTCACATTGTTGTGTAATGATCATCACTATTCCATCTACAGAACTTTTTCATCTTTCCTAACTGAAATTCTGACCTCATTAAATAGTAACTCTGCATTCCCTCTTTCCCCAGTTCCTAGCAACCTACCTTCCACTTTCTTTTTTAATTTGACTATTTTAGGAACCTCACATAAGTAGAATCATACAATATCTGTCCTTTTGTGACTGGTTTATTTCTCTCAGCATAATGTCTTCGAGGTTCATCCATTTGTAGCACGTGTCAGAATTTCATTTCTTTGTATGGCTGAATAATATTCAGTTGTATGTAGGTACCACATTTTGTCCATTCATCACTGGTGGACTTAGGTTGGTTGGCTGTTGTCCCGCATCATTTTATAAATGCTGTTAATTTGTTGAAGAAATCAGGTCAGTTTTCTTTTATTAGGTTGAACCACATGAAATTTCCATTTTTGAGTCAAGTTATTAGTCAAATATCAGCAATTTCATGTAGTTCAACCTAATAAACTGTCCTATTACTAGATATGTCTGTTTCTTTGTGATATTGCTTAACTTGTTCCCCCTATTTCTTACTACCCTCTGGATTTTCTGTAAACTGGAGGTTAGCTTCAGAGGCATGATTGTCTTCAGTTTAAGCATTTTTTATTAAAAAAAAAAAAATACTTCCATTGGTGATGCTGTGTACTTCAGACTATATCCCTACAGTGATACTAAGATCAGTGAGAGGGTTCAGGTAATAAAGAATAGATAAAGATAGTTCAGATAAAGACTAGGGATGCCTGGGTGGTAAATTTAATAAATTGGTTAAGTGTCCAACTCTTGATTTCAGCTCAGGTCATGATCTCAGGTGAGATGGAGCCCAGTGTTGGGCTCCACATTGGGCGAGGACCCTGCTTAAGATTCTCTCCCCCACCCCACCTCTTTGTTTCTCTCTACCCCTCCCTCCCTCTCTTGAATTAAAAAAAAAAAAATAAGAATAGTTTAATGTTACAATGTCATAAGCAATACATTTGGTAAAATGAATTTCAGTTATTTGGGTGCAATGTGATACAGACTGGGTAACACTTGAAGTGAAAGAGTAACCTGACTTCTTGGTATCCAGCAAAGGAGTTAGAAAATGTATCTGGAGAATCTAACTTCAGAATCAGTGACAGTCTCTTTCCATGACTGTTCCTAAGTTGACTTTGGTTTCTTAGCGTAGAGTTCAGCTGTATTCTCACTTACCAGTTTCTGTTCCTTTACTTTGAAGGTAAAGCAATAGTAGAATCTTAAGGAGGATATATCTGTACTATGTGCAGTTTTGCTATTAAGAAAAATTTTGTCACAGCCTAGGATACCAACATTAATAGTTAAAATATGGTAAAAATAAATCATGATTATATTTACTTGGAATTAGTCTTTCCCAATGGTTATGTTTTCTGGGCTCTACATTTTATTTGTTTACATATCAAACTTTCTTTTATTTTGAAATGTCATTGTTTCTGTGTCCTATACATTTCTCTGCCTTCTTAGTTAGAATCTAATTTACTTATTTTCTTGTTTCTTTAGAATTACCATTATGCATATGGATATCAAGTTTTACTTTTATATAAGTAATGCCTTTAGGTTCTTAAATTTGTAGAATTTTATCCTTAATTTCTGTGTTTGTGGAGTTCTTGCTCTTCATAATTCTTTTGACTGTCCTTCCCTTGCACAGTCAGCTTTCTCTTTGATATTGTCAGCGTGTTTACTTATAGTAGTTCTCTTCCCTTTTAATTTGATGCTTTGTATATCCTAGTGACTTGGATAATGGATGTATTAAACACATATTTATCATTTGCTATGGGCTGGGCAGGCATTGTTAATGCCAAAGATAATAAATATAAACAATATTGTCCTTGCTCAGTTTAGTGGGAGAGACTGATACCTAAGTATGCTCTTGAACAACATGGGGATTAGGAATGACCACCCTTGTGCTGTCAGAAATTCACATAAAACTTTTGATTCCCCAAACACTTAACTACAGATACCCTGCTATTAACTACAAGCCTTACAGATAAGATAAACAGTCAGCTAACACATATTTTGTATATGTATGTCTTATATACTGTGTTCTTATAATAAAGTGAGCTAGAGAAAAAAATGTTAAAACCACTAGGAATAGAAAATACATTTATAGTACAGTACTGTAAAAAAATTGTGTGTAAGTAGACCCAGCATAGTTCAAACCCATGTTGTTCAAGGGTGAGCTGTACTCTGTATAGCATGGTACAGGTACATAATTTGCAAAGTACCATGAGAGCATGGCGAAAGGTAGTGACTATACCTGGGGAAAGTGAATGAAGTTACGCAGAAGATCACACTTTAGCTAGGTCTTGAAGAATGAGTAGGAGTTTGCCAAAATGAAAGAAAAATAATGAATAACAGTGACTGTGTCATGGAGTCTTAAGTCGTGATGTGTTCAAGAAGTAGTTGATGTGGTGACCTTTCATACACTCCCTTCTTTTGGAAACGACATTCTGTTTTGACCTTTCTTGGCAAGGTACTTTTCTGCTATTAGATATCTTTTGGGGAGATTTTTAATCTAAGTGTTCCTGCCTCCTTTGGTTAATTAAAGTGACTTACTCTTTCTGGTTAACACAAAGCCTATCAAATGCAGTCCCTGGCATTTAAATCTTAAATGAGCTGATAGTGGGACCTAAGTTGTTTGCCTTGCAGAGGTGCTATGAAGAAATCTTTCATTAATTCCTGCCACTTAAATCTGCCGAGTTGTTTTCATCCCGAGTTTTTCATAGATTAGATTCTACAGCTTTTCATTTGGTTCTGTGAATTGCTCTATATTTTTCAGTAAATTCTCCCTGCACTCCTTCCCCCCCCCCCCCTTTGTTTCTTAAACTAACTCAAGTCTGTTTTTATGGTTGGCGCCATAACTCTAATTTAAGGTGACCAACTGTCCTGGTTTGCCCAGGACTGAGGGAGTTCTCAGGATGTAGGACTTTCAGTGTTCAAACCAGTAAATTCCTGACCAGATCTTAACAAGTTGGTCACTTTACTGTAATTGAAACAGTTTGGGAGTAAAGATAATGAGTTTGGGGAACCAAATGTTCAGAAATATCTAGTATGCGGCTGAAAATAATGTGTGCAGAACTAGCTTGCTTTGGTTATTTCACTCAGCAGTTTTTTGAATTCTGAACTAACTATGAGAGATAAAACAGTGAATACAATGATAACCAATAACTCCCTATGTACAAGGCACTATGCTTCTTGGAATAATAATAAGTAATTCTCACATAGTTGCCATTATACAGGTGAAGAAAATGAGTTAAGAAATCTGCTTAAGGGGGGAGCCTGGGTGGCTCATTGGGTTAAACCTGTGCCTTCGGCTCAGGTCGTGATCTCAGGGTCCTGGGTTCAAGCCCCGCATTGGGCTCTCTGCTCAGCAGGGAGCCTGCTTCCCCCACCCCCTCTGCCTGTCTCTCTGCCTACTTGTGATCTCTTTCTCTCTCTCTCTCCCTGTCAAATAAATAAATAAAATCTTTTAAAAAGAAAAAAAAAAAGAAATCTGCTTAAGAACATACAACTAGGAGGAGGCAAAACTGGAATTCAATCCTAGATTTCCTACTTTAAAGCCCTCTTCCCTTAGTAACCATTCTTCTACTGTGCCTCAGGATCCCTGCTCAAGGAATTTGTGGATTAATATGGAAATGATGTAAAACCAAATAAACACTTACAATGGAAGTATGTTGAGAAAACAGCGGGCACGTAGGAAAGACTCACCATGCGTGAGTCAGAGAAGGCTTCATGGAGATGATTGTGCTTAAGAGGAAACTGGAAAGTGTATAGGTCTTTCTTTGGTAGTAAATCTTGGGTGGGCCTGGAGATAAGAGACAGCATGATATATTCTGGGGAATAAAGTAAATCAGTATTTCTTACAGGTGGAGTGCTTGGAAAGTTGGATAGGATAGACAGGGTGGGCAGGACCAGATTGTGAAAGACCTCTCCTGGGTTTTGTGCATTTAAAACCATGGCTTGGGGCACCTGGGTGGCTCAGTGGTTAAACCTCTGCCTTTGGCTCAGGTCATGATCCCAGAGTCCTAGAATTGAGCCCCACATCAGGCTCTCTGCTCAGCGGGGAGCCTGCTTCCCCCTTTCTCTGCCTGCCTCTGCCTACTTGTGATCTCTCTCTCTGTCAAATAAATAAATAAAATCTTTAAAACCATGGCTTCAGTTGCATCATAGGAGATAGATTGGTGAGGGTGAGAAGGGAGCTAGAGAGGAACAGTGAGAAAACTCTCAGAGGTCTCAGAGATGGATGGTCTGACTAACAGCACTGGTACTGGGGTCCAGAAGCAGGAAAAGATTGTTTATTTGGCATATGTTAACCTTCTCTGTGTGTGTGGTTTGTTGTTTGTTTTTTTTAAGATTTTATATGTTTATTTGAAAGAGAGTGAGAGAGAGAGAAAGAGCCAGCGCTTGTGCCCAAGTCGCGGGGGATGGGGACAGAGGGAGAGAGAGAAGCAGATTCCCTGCCAGACAGGGAGCTGATGTTTGGCTTGACCCCAGGACTGGGAGATCCTAACCTGAGCTGAAGGCAGTTGCTTCACCAGCTGAGCTACCAGGTGCCCCATGTGTTACCTTCTAGAACAGATGTTAGCAAACTTTTTTTTTTTTGGTAAAGGGCCATAATATTTTTCAAAGTGTAAATATTTTAGGCTTTGAGGGCCATATTATTTATGTCACAACTATTCTTCTCTGCTGGAGCATGAAAGCAGCCATAGATGATAGGCAAACAGATGAGTGCGGCTATTCCAATAAAACTTTATTTATAAAAAGAGGTGGTAGGCTAGATTTGTCTTGTGGGCTGGATTTGGCTCAAAGACTATGGTTTACCTAACCTCGTTCTAGGATGATATGGCCAGTAGTGAAGATTTGGAATATAGTTCAAGCAATGATTTTTAGTGATTAAGATGATAATGTAGACGAGGGTTCTTGGGTATAAGAAGAAAAGAAGCTAGGGGAGGAAAGAACCCAAGGAAGTACATCATCTTAGGGCTGTAGTGAAAATGCCACTGAAGAAAAGTAGTGTATCAGAACTTAGGGGAGGAGAGTTTCCTGAAGGAGGGGCAGTAGTTGCAATATCAATGCTGCAGAAAGGAGAGGTATGGTGAAGGACCTGAAGTAAGCCATTCATTGTATTTGGCAATTAGGGCCAGGGAAAAGTGGAAAATAGACAGTGGAAGAGGCTGGGAGCTAGATTATGATGGAGTGAGAAGTGAATTGCTGTTGAGGTAGTAGAACCAGTCAGTAGAAACTCAATTTAAAAATTTAGTAGCCGTGGGAAGGAGGAACCAGAGGTTAGCGAGCAGAGGAAGTAGGGGTGGAGGAAGGCTCTTTGTTGTTTTCTATTTCTTTACACATATGAAATTGACTGTTGTTTGTAGGCTGAATTGAAGAAGCCAGAGTAAAAGAGTTAAGAGGCTGGCTAAGAAAAGGAATAAGTGATTGTGCCAGGAGTAAGCAGGGAGCTGTTAGGGAGGTGATGTAAGAGATGTTAAGTTGTGGTTGGATTTGGAAGTGCCTCAGGTGGAAATCACTTGAAGAAGAACAGACAGGAGTGAGGATGGGCTGAAGTAGGGTAGGGAAACTGAAACAGATTATTTCTAATAGCCTCTATTTTCTTTGACGTCGTTATCTCTAGAGAATAAAGGGTCTAAGAGAGGTAGTACGTGAAGAAAGGGTGTTTTGGAAAATGCAGGTTATTTGAGGAGGAAAATACCTAGGAATAAGGGCCCAGCTGAGTGAGACTATATTGTTATTTTGTAATAGTTGTAAATAGTTTTCAGTTGATTGTATCAGATTTAGCTGTAATTGCATTTTAGATTATAGTTAGAATTGTTAAACTAAATTCAGCGTATAGAGGTCATATTCAGTTGAATCATAAAAGAATTGAACAAACAGGAATATTAGGATTTAATGAGTCCAAATCCCGTTTTTCATAGATGTGGAAACTGAGCACGCACAGAAAGAATGAATGTTGTCCACTCATCTGGTTGGTAACCAGGGATATTTTTTTTTATTCTAGTACTTGTGTTATTTAACACAACACACTTAAAGATGACAAAAGCTATACTTTATTGATTGACTGATTGATTGATTATAGGCTCCATGCCCAGCATAGGGATTGAATTTATGACACTGAGATCAAGAGTCGCATGCTCTACCAATTGAGCCAGCCAGGTGTCCCAACAAAAGCTATATTTTAGAAAACTTTCAAACATATACAGAAGTACAGAGAACGAGATAATGAATTACCATGTACCATTTTAAAACAGTTACAGTTTATGGCTGTTTTCGTTCATTTATATCCCTTATCACTTCCATCTTCTTCTGGATTATTTTGAAGCAAATTCTAGACTTTTTTTTTTTTTTTTTTTTTTGAGAGAATGAGAGAGAGCAGAGGGAGAGGGAGAGAGAGAATCTTAAGCTGGCTCCATGCCCAGCTTGGAGCCTGAAGCTGGGCTCAGTCTCATGACCCTGAGATCATGACCTGATCAGAAATCAGGAGTTGGATGCTTACCCAGTTGAACCATCCAGGCACCCCCAGGCATCATTTTTTATGTGTTAGTATTTTAACATGTATGTCTAAAAGTTAGTTTGATTTTGAAACCAATTCTAACTTTGGAGTTTTTCCTCACACCAAGTACTTTCTCCCACACCAGGAGGGTATCCTACAATTCAGTTCAGTTCTGACACTATGTACCTGATAGCATCAAATCCCACAGGTTAAGGGCTTAGTTCTACAAGATTTCATGCTTGCCCCCTACCCCCTTTTGATCTACCAGGTATAGATTGGAGGTTCTCACAATCTACCCCTCCTCCTGTTTAATATGCTGGAGTGACTCACAAAACCCAGAGAAACATTTTACTTACTAGATTACCAGTTTATTATAAAAAGATACAACTCAGGAATGGCCAGTGGAAGACATGCTTTCTCTTGCAGAGTGCCACTCTCTGTGTACCTCCACGTCTTCACACCAGGAAGCTCTCTGCACCTGGTCATTTTGGATATTTATGAAGCATGCTTAATTAAATCATTGGCTATTGGTTACTGAGGTTAATCTCCAGCTCCTGTCCCTTCCCTGAAAGTTGGGGTGAGTGGAGGGACCAGAAGTTCCAGTCCTCTAATCACATGGTTGTTTCGCCTGGCAAACAGCTCCCAGCCTTAGGTGACCTAGGGGGGCTTTCCAAAAGTCACTTCATTAACATAATGAAAGACACCTTTATAGTTGTCAACACTTAGGAACCCCTGAGGGTTTTAGGAGCTATGTGCCAGGAACACTGCATGGAAACCAAATATATATTTCTTACTATAAATCATAGTATCACAGTAAGACATAAAGTATTATCCTACTTAAAAACCCCAAAACAGTGTTTGTCATATCATTAGCCAATTAAAAATATACTTTCTTTTTAATTTTTTTAATAGATTTTGTTTATTTGAGAGAGAGAATGAAAGAGCACAAGCGGGGGGAGCAGCAGGCAGAGGGAGAGGGAGAAGCAGGCTCCCCACTGAGCAGGGAACCCTTTGTGGGGCTCAATCCCAGGACTCTGGGATCGTGACCTGAGCTGAAGGCAGATGCTTAACCATCTGAGCCACCCAGGCACCCCAAAATTGTACTTTCAATATAAAATTTCAAAGTAAAAATACTTGCTATTATATCATACATTTGGAGACCAAAAGAACCTTCTTGGTCGGTTGTTTGGGGTTGGGTGTGACATAGAAAATTAATAAATAATATTTTAGATAATTTTTCCCTTCTCTACTCCAACTAAAAAGAGAAATAAAGGAATAATCTTACCTCTGTTAGAATAGGTCGATATTAATGTGTAGTTAATTTTTATGAAGGTAGTATAGAAATTGTTACAGAGGAGACTTCATGGAAATCAAGCTATATCTGTGTTTGCAATATTTTAATAGTGATTTTTCTTTCACTTTTTTAAAATGAAAATGACTAATGAATGCTCTACATTATCAGAAAGATATTAAAGTACTCTATGTGTCTTTGAAATAGCTTGATACATTCCAGTTTGTTATACCTTTACTGTTAAGAAAACACAACAAAAAGTTTTCGTATCAAAAGTAGAAGCATTAGAATTATAGAGAGATCAAGTGGGACAGCAATGGATTTGTGTAATGGTTCTTCTATATTAAAACACTATGTTCTGGGATGCCTGGGTGGCTCAGTGGGTTAAGCCGCTGCCTTTGGCTCAGGTCATGATCCCAGGGTGCTGGGATTGAGTCCTGCAGCAGTCTCCTTGCTCAGCAGGGAGCCTGCTTCTCTTTCTGCCTCTGCCTGCTTGTGCACACGCTCTCTCTCTTTCTGACAAATAAATAAATAAATTAATTAATAAATAATAAAATCTTAACAACAACAACGCTTTGTTCTTTCTTTGCATTCACTATCTCAGAATTGCAAAGCTGGTAAAGATTCAGCTTTTCTGGATGTCTTTTTGATGTATACAGAGGGTGTTAAGGTAGATGTTGTCATTTTTCTGTATTTAAGATAACAGTAGAGAGACAGGGGTAGAAAGCTGAACAGAGTATGGAGGAAGGTAGCTGGACAGAATTGAAATAACTAGAGATTGGGTAGTGTCTTCATCTTCCTCTTAAATTCACATGTGCAAGAAAAAAAGGAGTTAGTAGCCCGAGAAGGATGATCATGTTAGCTGGGTATTGGGCTATAGATGGTAGAGATGCAAACAAAGATGGTAGAGGAACAGCCTACAAACTTTGTGTTATACAGTGTTAATCTCAGCTAGCAGAGAGCTAGGATCTTTTTGTAAATTTTAAGCTTAATTTGCTAAGTTGAACCTAGTTCCAAGAATATATTCATATACGTGCATACACACACACACACACACACACATTATACATATATTATATAACATATAATATATATTATGTAACATATTATATATATATATATATATATATCTTGGTTTTAGAATAAGGTATAATTAGGAACATTTATTGAAGCTTTTTTTAATACTTCATAAAAACAAATTTTTAATTACTTCAGCATCTGGTGTTTTAAAAACATAGGAAGTGGATAGAATGTTTTGGGAATGGTGCTGCATAACACTGATTTGTGTACTAATTCATATTAGTAGTTATTCACTTACTAGTTAAACTTGTAGTATAACTAACTAGTTATACTATGCTTTTATCTTAAAGTTAAATTTATTTGAAGGGGGAAGAGAAGACAAAAATATAAATCATGATTTTAGTGAGAAAATTTCAGCACATAGATATATTCACAAATTTTAGGGAGAAAGTTTATAAACTGATAATTCCCAGGTAGAGCTATCACACTCTTTAATTATAAAATGCAGTTTACTCCTGTATGAAAATAAGTTCTCATTGACTGAAATCCTGTAGTAAGAGTGACAGTAATTTGATGTGCCTGAGTACTGCAGTCGGTTAAGTGACTTTCGGTTTTGGCTTGGGTAGTGATTTCATGATTGTGAGATAGAGCCCTGGGGATCTACTTAAGACTCTCTCTCCTTCCCCCTCTGACCCCACCCCCAAATCAATCAATCAGCCTTTTTTTTAAAAATATTTTATTTATTTATTTGAGAGAGAGAGAGAGAGACAGTGAGAGAGAGCATGAGCGAGGAGAAGGTCAGAGGGAGAAGCAGACTCCCCGTGGAGCTGGGAGCCTGATGCGGGACTCGATCCTGGGACTCCAGGATCATGATCTGAGCTGAAGGCAGTCGCTTAACCAACTGAGCCACCCAGGCGCCCCGGCCTTTTTTTTTTTTTTAAAGTGACAGTAATTTAAAATGCTTCTTCGTTCCCCTTGGACAGTTTACAGTTACTGTCATGGACTGTGGCTGCTGGTAGCAGTGTGGTGTTCAGTTATGCATTGCGTTTTGGGAACATTGTTTTTGCTGGAATAAAGGAATTTGTACTTAGATGTTTAAGTTCTATAAGGGTTCGATATTTGCTTTTTGTTTTCTAATCTTCATGAATGTGGGGCAAATACAAACACTTTTCCTCATCCTTTTGAGCTTTGAAACTTTGGGAAAGTAGAATATTTGAGAGACTTGGAGCTAAATTAATCTAGATTTGGAGTATAGAGGGAGAAAAAACATGGACTGTATACTGTGATTATGGTATAGTGCAGACAGCATTGTCACTGGTTATGACTCGTGCGAGTTCAGATTTAACATTGGTTGTGTAGGATACCCTTATGGTCTTGTGGAGCAGAGGGAAATAACGAATGAAATAAGATTCCTGCTTTCACGGGGCATTTAACTTAGTAGGGTAAGTAATACAGCTAAAGGTAAGTATAAGGTAGAATGCAGTGGTTTAATGAAAGTAGATAGTTTGAGAACACAGAGGAAGGACAGGTGAATTCCACCTTTGAAGATTTGGCAGAGCTTTATAGCAGAGCTGACATGAGGTGGACCAAACGTTTCATGGTTTGAACAAGATGTTGAATTAGAATAGCAGAGAAAAACACATTTTTTTTCCTTAAGCTAATTTATTTGTGACCATGTATGAATGAATTTCCCTCTGATTCGTTGCAGTGACCCAGAGCATTACCATGAAAATCTCTGTTTCCCATTTGGTGTACTGCCCTGGGGGCCAGCTGAAGACCTAGGTGGTGGAGTCCTTGCAGTCTTGTTTCTTAATCTCTGTGTACTATATAAATATTTCCTGTGTGCCATGATGTGAAAGAGATCAGGATTTACTTTTTTTTTTTAAGATTTTATTTATTTATTTGGCAGACAGAGATCACGAGTAGGCAGAGAGGCAGGCAGAGAGAGAGGAGGATACAGGCTCCCTGCTGAGCAGAGAGCCTGATTCGGGGCTCAATCCCAGGACCCTGGGATAATGACCTGAGCTGAAGGCAGAGGCTTTAACCCACTGAGCCACCCAGGCGCCCCAAGATCAGGATTTTAGATGAATTTTAGATTACTTAATACTTCATTCCTGGTCATAAGTTCTTTAATATATTGTTTAGCTTTTGTCAAAAATAGCTAGATAATACTCATAATAAGAACACATTCTGAGTACGTTGTATTAGTTACCAGTGCAGTCGTCTGATATATTAGATATTAGCTCCATGCAGTGATTAGGGGGCCCCCCCAGCCAGGTTTTTCACTTTCATTCTGTGATTTTGTATTTGTGAACATGATGGCATTAAGTGAGGATGTGTTACATTTAGGGTCATGACTAAACTTTAAAAATTATGTGATCAAAATATCCCTCCTTATGCTTTTCCTCTTGGTAAACATAGTAAGTACTGGACCTGTTTCTGAGAGAAATATGTATACTCTTCACAGCAGAATAGGTATGGGGGAGGAAGGAAGGTTGGGCAAATCTGTGTAGGGCAGCTTGAGAGGAAATCTAGAGCTGCCTTCCTCTCCCTTCCTCCCTGAAAAGGGAGAAGGAACTGGAAGACAAACTTAGTTTTAAAGTTTCGAATTTACAACCCTGAAGAAATCAGGCGGCTGGATACCCAGGCCTAGGTGTTACAGGAGCGCTCTAGTTGTGTGACTGTTGGCAAGTGTTGAATTCAAGCTCGGGCTCTAGATTCTGGGGCTAGTGTGACTTGAAATACCACCTCCTCCACCCCCAGTAGTATCAGAGAGGAGAAACTCTGACTTTCTTATATCACAGAAGGAGGCACTAAGATGATTCTAGGAGAGTGATAGTTTTGTGCCACAGATTTTCAGAACATGTTACTTTTTGTGTGTGTGTGTGTGTGAGGTGAAAGATATCTGATGCCTAAGGGTGTTTTAGGGGTCTTCAGAAAAGATTCAGCACCCTCTTACTCTTTTTGTTTAGTTCTTCTGCCTAAGAGACTTTAGTAATGTTAGTTTGGCTACATAACAGTACTATAAATAAAATGATCACTTTTGCTTAAAATAAATGTGACATTAATTAAATGTCATGTAAACATCATTGTAAGTTTTATTATAACACTGTTGAAGGTTAGCTATTGACCACTTACAAATTTTGTTTAATTATAAGGAATATATATCAACTGCCAAGTGATGATAAGCAGTACAACCAGTACATAATACAGTTTTTAATAAGAGAAAAAAATTAGAATGTTATTGGTAATTATATATTATAGGAAATTAATCTTTGAAGCAAATTAATTTAGGAAGGGTTTTACATAATTTGAGGATTTCTCAGTAGGATAATAAACTTCTTTTAAATCAGAGGTAATACACATAATTGGTAATATAAATTCAAAGGAGAAAATGAGACATGTCACCCTCCCTTGCCACCTCTCTTTCTGCAAGTAACAACTCCTTTTAATAAATTTTATTGGGGTATATTTATCCATCTTAAGTATTTAGCCTGATGAGTTTTGCAAATGATTACTTCCTTGTAAGCACAATCACAGTCAAGATGTGGAATATTTCTGTCTCCCTCAGAAGTTCCCTCATGTCCCTTTGCAGTCCTTTCCTCCAGCCCCAAGCAGATACTAGTCTGCTTTCTGTCACTCTAGATTAGTGTGCTTTTTCCACAATTTCATGTAAAGGTAATCTTAATACATACTCTTTTGTGTCTGTTTTGTGGTATAACTAATATTTTTTTGTTTACTTGGAGTTCAGTATTAGTTGCTGACACATATTCCACTATATGAGTATATCACAATTGCTTTACCATTCACCTGTTACTGGACATTTGGTTCTTTTAGTTTTTGGCAGTTATGAGTAAAACTGCTGTGATATTTGTTTACAAACAAATGTGTTTTTTTTTCTCTTGGATAAATACCCAGGAGTAAAATGACTGCATTATAAATAGTAGGTGTGTATTTGGCCTTAGAAAAAACTTCAAAACTCCTTGGGACCCCTGGGTGGCTTAGTCAGTTAAGCGTTCGTCTTCAGTTTAGGTCATGATCCCAGCCAGGGTCCTGGGATTGAGTCCCGCATGGGTCTCCTTGTGCAGTGGGAACCTGCTTCTCCCTCTGCCTCTGCCTGCTGCTGCCCCCGCTTGTGCTCTCTTTCTCTAACAAATAAATAAATAAGATCTTTAAAAAAAAACAACAACAACAACTTTGGAACTCTTTTTCAAAGTGGTTGTAGTATTTTATATTCCCACCGTAAGTAATGTGAGTTCCAGTTATTCCACACCTTCACCAGTACTTTGTATTGGTAGCCTTTTTAATTTTCAGCATGTAATGACTATATGTTGGTATCTCATTATGGTCTTAATTTGCATTTTTCTTTTTCTTTTTTTTTTTTTTTCAAAGATTTTACTTATTTATTTGACAGACAGAGATCACAAGTAGGCAGAGAGGCAGGCAGAGAGAGAGCAAGGGACGCAGGCTCCCCGCTGAGCAGAGAGCCCGATGCGGGGCTTGATCCCAGGACCATGAGATCATGACCCGAGCCGAAGGCAGAGGCTTTAGCCCACTGAGCCACCCAGACGCCCCTTAATTTGCATTTTTCTGATGACTAATGATGTTTAGCAATTTTTTGTTTATACACTCACAGGCTAGTTATAGATCTTCTTTGTGTAGTGTCTGACTCTTGTTCATTTTAAAAGTTGGGTTAATTTTTCTAACTACTAAGTTGAGTTTTTTTATAATCTGAAGATAAAAGTTCTTTGTCTGATACATGTATCATGAATATTTTCTCTCAATCTCTTGTTTGCCTTTTCATTTTCTTAACAGTGTCTTTTGAAGAGAAAAGGTTTTAAAGGTTTGAAGCCCAATTTATCAAATTTTCTTTATGGTTCATGCTTTGTGAAACATTTACCTACCCCAGAGTTTTCCTTATCCAAAGCTTTTTTTTTTTTTTTTTTGGCCGTGTTTCCTTCTGAATTTGTTACTTTCATTTTTTTGCATTTAGGTTCATGATTCATTTTGAATTAATATTTGTGTATACCATGAGATAAGTTCTTGCAGCACTTCAGTTACCGTGGCACTTTTGTTGAAAAGCAATTGACATGGGTGCCTGGGTGGCTCAGCGGGTTAAAGCCTCTGCCTTTGGCTCAGGTCATGATCTCAGGGTCCTGGGATCGAGCCCCGCATCGGGCTCTCTGCTCGGTGGCGAGCCTGCTTCTTCCACTCTCCCTCTCTGCCTGCCTCTCTGCCTACTTGTGATCTTTGTCTGTCAAATAAATAAAGTCTTAAAAAAAAAAAAAGAAAATCAATTGACATGTATACATATGGGTCTCCTTCTGATCTCTGTTCAGTTTTATTGATCTATGCCATTATCTCACTGTCCACCGCTCTAGGTTTGTAGTAAGTCTTTTTTTTTTTTAAAGGAGCAGTGTGT
Source organism: Enhydra lutris kenyoni (assembly GCF_002288905.1). NCBI lineage: Eukaryota > Metazoa > Chordata > Mammalia > Carnivora > Mustelidae > Enhydra > Enhydra lutris. The sequence continues at coordinate 2,392,652 of NW_019154099.1, forward strand.
TTGTTATAACCCCATTGTTCTGAGAAAACATTTTATAGGAAATATGGGTATGATTAAGTTTTTTTTTTAATTTTTTTTTTAAGATTTTATTTATTTATTTGACAGACAGAGATTACAAGTAGGCAGAGAGGCAGGCAGAGAGAGAGGAGGAAGCAGGCTCCCTGCTGAGCAGAGAGCCCGATGTGGGGCTCGATCCCAGGACTCTGAGATCATGACCTGAGCCGAAGGCAGAGGCTTTAACCCACTGAGCCACCCAAGCGCCCCTATGATTAAGTTTTGAAGTCAGCTTATGTAATCTTCTAATGGTGTTCCTCCTTTTCAGGATTTTTTTTGGCTATGTAACAGACATCTGTAGAAAACTTTACCCAACAAGGTTAGAATATACATATACATTCTTTTCAGGTTTATAAGGGTCATTCTGTAGGCTAGATCATATGTTAGGCCATAATAAAGTCTCAATAAATTAAAGGATACTAAAATCACGCTAAATATGTTTCTTGACCTCAGTGGAATGAAATTCACAAATTATGTATGAATCAAACAGCACACTCCTAAGTAACCAGTGGGTCAAAGAAATTACAAGGGAATTGGGAGATGAAGAAGTTAGAGAGGAAGATTAGAAGAAATTTAAGATGAATAAAAATGAAAACACAGTATGTCAAAACTTACTGGATGAAGTTACAGCCATGCTCAGGAAAATGTATAGCTATAAATACCTGCATTAAGGGGCACCTAGATGGCTCAGTTGGTTAAATATTTTTTTGTTTAACCTTTTTTGTTTAACTCTTGGTTTTTTTGTTTAACTCTTGGTTTCAGCTCAGGTCACGATCTCTGGGTCATGGGATCGAACCCCATGTAGAGCTCTATGCTCAGGGCAGAGTCTGCATGAGATTCTTTCCTCTCATTCTCTCTCTCTTGAAGATAGATAAATAAATAAACAAATAAATAAAATCTTTAAAACTACATTAAAAATGAAGTATAAAGTAAACATAGTAAACAGAAGGTCGGAAATCATAAAGATTAGAGAAGACAAACATGAAATCGAGAATAGAAAAACAATAGAGAAAACCAGTGAAATCAAAAGTTGGTTCTTTGAAAATGTCAACAATATTGACAAACTTCTAGCTAGATTGATGGGGAAAAAAGAGAAGACTCAAATTATCTTATAGAAATAAATCAGATAATAAGGGAATACTGTGAACAATTATATGCCAGCAAATTACATAACCTAGATTAAATGGAAAATTCCTAAAAAGATACAAACTACCAAAATTGACTCAAGGGGAAATAGAAAATCTGAATAGATTTGTAACAGGTAAAGAGATTGAATCCATAATCACAAAACTTCCCACAAAGAAAAGCCCTAGACAGAAGGTAGAGGGAACATTTTCCCGCTCACTCTATGAGGTCAATATTAACCCATTACCAAACTAGATAAATGTATCACAAGAAAAGAATATTACAAACTCATGTCTCTTATGAGTATAGATACACATGTCCTCAGGAAACTGGGAGCAAACTGAATTCAGCAATATGTTAAAAAGATTATACATGGGCGCCTGGGTGGCTCAGTGGGTTAAGCCGCTGCCTTCGGCTCAGGTCATGATCTCAGGGTCCTGGGATCAAGTCCCACATCGGGCTCTCTGCTCAGCAGGGAGCCTGCTTCCCCCCCTCTCTCTCTCTCTCTCTCTCTGCCTGCCTCTCTGTCTACTTGTGATCTCTCTCTCTGTCAAATAAATAAATAAATTCTTTAAAAAAAAATTAAAAGATTATACATTATGACCAAGCAGATTTATTCCTGGGATGCAAATCTAGTTTAATATATGAAAATCAGTCAGTGTAATATACCATATTGATGGAATAAAGGACAAAAAAACCACATGGTCATCGTAATAGGTATAGATATAGCGTTTGATAAAGTTCAGCACCCCTTCCTAATAAAAATATTCAAACTAGGAATTGAAGGGAGCCTCCTCAAGCTGATAAAGAGCATCTACAAAATATCTACAGTTGGCCTCATATTAATGGTGAAAGATGGAAAGAAAGCTTTCCCCCTAAGATCAGGGACAAGACAAAGATATTCATTGTTCTTCCTATTCAACATTGTACTGGAGGTTCTAGGCAGGACAATTAGACAAAAAAAAAAAAAAAAAAAAAAACACAAAAAAAACTTTTTTAATGAAAAAAAAAAGAGCAGATTGAAAGTAAGTAAAACTATTCTCTTTTTCAAGATGACACAATCTTGTATATGGACAATTCTAAGGAATCCACTAAAAATCTACTGGAGCTCTAATATGAGTTCAGTCAGGATATATAAGATCACTGTATACATAGCAGTTGTATTTCAACACACTGTCAATGAACAATCTGAAATTAAGGAAACAGTTCCATTCACAAAGAATAAATACTGAGGAATAAACTTAACAAAAGTTTAAGACTTCTAATTGAAAACTATAACTTCATCAAAAGAAATCAAAGATCTAAATATTGTGCAGGCATGGATTAGAAGAGTTAATACTGGTAAACTGAGATAGATATTCCTTATATGATCTACAGATTCTATGCAATTCCTATCAAAGTCCAAGCTGGCTTGCTTTTTTTCTTTCTTCTTCTTGACATGTTGATACTAAAATTTACGTGGATATAAGTGACTCCAATTGTCAAAACAATATTGAAAAAACAAAGTTGGAAGACTCCTACTTAGCAATATCAAAACTTAATACACACCTACAGTAATCAAGACTGTGCAGTACTAGCATACGAATTAAACTCTACCTCACAGCATATACAAAAGTTAGTTCAGAGTTGATCAAAGATCTAAAGAACTATGAATGTCTCAGGAGAAAACAGGTATAGATCTTCATAACCACAGATTAAGCAGTGTTTTCTTAGTCTGACACTAAAAACACAAGTGATAAAAGGAAATGTCTAATTGAACTTCATCAAAATTAAAATCTTTTGTGCCTCAAAAGACACCAAGAAAATGAAAAGGCAGCCCACAGCTGGGAGAAAATCATATATCTGATAAGGAATTTTTACTTAGAATATATAAAGAACTCAGTAGAAAGACAGTCCAATGGGTACCTGGCTGGCTTTGTTGGTGGAGTGTGCAATTCTTGGTCTTGGGGTTGTGAGCTCAATCCCTACTTTGGGTGTGGAGATTACTTGAAAAAAATCAATAAAATTTTTTTTAAAAGTCCAATTTTTTGGGCACCTGGGTGGCTCAGTGGGTTAGGCCGCTGCCTTCGGCTCAGGTCATGATCTCAGGGTCCTGGGATCAAGTCCCGCATCAGGCTCTCTGCTCAGCAGGGAGCCTGCTTCCCTCTCTCTCTCTCTCTCTCTCTCTCTCTGCCTGCCTCTCCATCTACTTGTGATCTCTCTCTCTGTCAAATAAATAAATAAAATCTTTAAAAAAAAGTCCAATTTTTAAATGGGCAAAGGACTTGAGTAGAAAATCCTCTAAAGAAATTATACAAATGGCTAATAAGCACGTGAAAAGATTTTCAATATTATTAATTATTAGGGAAATGTAGATCAAAACTACAATGAGATATCCCTTCATACACATTAGAATGGCTAAAAGAAACAATAAATAACAGGGGTTGGAGGAGGATATGTAGCGGTTGAAAAACTCATATACTTCTGGTAGGATTGTAAAGTAGTGTAGCCACTTTGGAAAACATTTTTGCAGTTCTTCAAAATACAGAATTGCTGTATTACCCAGCAATTTTACTGCTAGATATATACCCAGGAGATATGAAAGCACAGGTACACAGGTATTCTTAGTCACATTATTTGTAGTAGGCAAAATGTGGAAACAACCCAGTGTCCATCAATTGATGAATGGAAAAGTGTGTTATATTCATACAGTGGATGAATTATTATTATTATTCAGTAATTATTATTATTATTCAGTAAGTATAATTATTATTATTCAGTAATAAAAAAGTGAAGTACTGATATGTGCTATACCCTGGATGAATCACAAAAACATTATGCTGAGAAACCAGACAAAAAAGCTCACATACATGATTCCATTTATATGAAATGTCCAGGCAGTCAAATTCAGATACAGAAAGTAGATTAGAGGTTGCCAAGAGTTGTGGAGAAGTACAGAGAATGATTGATAAAGGGTGTGTGGTTTCTTTTTATGATAATGAAAATGTTGTAAAGTTAAGTAATAGTGATGGTTGCACAACTCTGAATGTACTAAAAATGAACTGAATTTACCCTTTATAGAAGTGAATTTTATGGTATGTGCAATCTCTGAATAAAACTGTTATTAAAAGAAAAAAAGGTGAAGTACACCTAATATTAGCACAAATTACGTAATGAAGGCATTTTCAGAATGGAAAATTATATGTAATAAGGATAATGTGGAGTTCTGGTATTTAGATTCGAAGTTGTTGGGTTGGGTTTTTTTGTGACAGGGCAATGTTGTTAAGATTCAGATTCATAAGCTGTGAGTCTTTGAGAAAAAAAATCACTTAAGAAATGTCATCTTTTCTGGGAAATTCCTCTAATACTCCAGGGCAGAACCAGTTGGTGTTTCTAGTGATCACAAACAATGTAACCCATACTTAAAGGCTAAGAAAAGATTGAAAAACAAATTGTAGCCAACACTGTTCTAAAGTGGAGTATCTTTTAGTGGGATAAAATATGTATCTAGAATTCTATGTCCCTGTGCAGCTAAGTCGTCCTTTTCAGTCTGCATCCATCCCAGGAGGTGTTCTCTTCTCAATATGCAGTCAAGGGCCTTTTAATGGCTTTCTGCCATAAAAATCCCGTGTTCAGGAATATTAATAGGATTTAAAATGGAAAATACAGAGAGATCACAACCTGTAGAAAAGGAAAATAAACACTGATGACTACCTACTTTGTGATACAAACTGTGCTTTTGTTAATGTTTATTCTCATTTAATTCTCAGAACCATTTTTTAAGGTAATTTAATATCCTACTTTTGAAAGGTGCTATTATCTATGGATAAGATAAAAACAATGGGTGAGACAAGATCAATGAGAAAAATGATAAGCTCCGTTTTGAATATGTTAAGAGACTTGGGGTTTCTTGGGGAGTGATACAGGAGGCACTTCAGCTCAGGAGAGAGCGTTGAGCTTAAGTTTTAAGCTGCTCAAATTCCCAAGGGTGTTGGTTTTTCAGAATATACCAAAACCTGTTTGTTTACAAATACAGCAGTTTATTTAAAGTATGCTGGCTAAAGGGAGCCATAGTTGACAGGATGATTCAAGTCTGGCATCTGAAATTTACATCAGCTGCCTTTCCTCCTCAGAAGCTAAGCTTCCTTATACATTCTTTCCCTGTCCCCATCACACATTTTATTTTTTATGGATAGCATCTTAATTTGTTTTAATTCTGCACAGACTGATCAGCTGGAGTAGATAGTCGCTTTAATTTTTAACTAATTTTGTATTTTGGTGGGGGGGCTTATTCTTGAAGTCTTCAGATATTAGTAGTACTGTTTTAACAGCTTATCAACCAAAAGTAATGGTTCATTAATCAAGATTGTGTGGTACTGGCATAAGGATAGGCATACAAATCAATGGAATAGAACTGAGAGTCCAGAAATAAACTTTTACATTTACAGTAAATTGATTTTCAAGGGTGCCAAAGCAATTCAACAGTAAAAAAGTCTTTTCAACAAATGGTGTTGGAACAACTGAACTGGATATTCTGATGCAAAGGAATGAAGTTGGACCCCTACATTACACTATAAAATTAAGGGCGCCTGGGTGGCTCAGTGGGTTAAAGCTTCTGCTTTCAGCTCAGGTCATGATCCTAGGGTCCTGGGATGGAGCCCCGCACTCAGCAGGGAGCCTGCTTCCTCCTCTCTCTCTCTTTGCCTGCCTCTCTGCCTACTTGTGATCTCTGTCTGTCAAATAAATAAATAAAATATTTTAAAAAATTAACTCAAAATGTGTCAAAGACCTAAATGTAAATGTAAGAGCTCATCCATAAAAAACTATAGGAGGAAAAAAAAATCTGTTCAAATCTTTGTGATCTTGTATTAGTTAGTAGTTCTTAGCAACAACATCAAAAGCAAAAGCAATCATAAAATGGATAAATTGAACTTCATTAAAGTTAAAAATCTTTGTATTTCAAAAGACAACATCAAGAAAGCAAAAAGAAACCCACAGAATGGAGGAAAATATTTGCAAATCCTACTGATAAGGGACTTATATCTAGAATATATGAAGGACTCTTAAAAAACTCAATAATAGGGGTACCTGGGTGGCTTAGTCAGTTAAGCATCCAACTCTTTATTTCATCTCAGGTCATGATATCAAGGTCCTGGGATGGACCTCTGTGTCAGGCTCCCTGCTTGTACTCATGCACACATGCTCGTCTCCCTCTCTCTCAAATAAGTAAATAAATCGTAAAAAAACAAAAACAAAATCCTCGATAATTAAAAGACAGCCCAATTCAGAAACGAACAAAGTACTTAAATAGACATTTCTCCAAAGAATATATATAAATGGCCAATAAGCATGTGGAAAAATGCCAAGTATCATTGATCATAGGGAAATATGAATCAAAACCACAATGAGTTACCATTTCACAAAATGGATTTCACAAAATACTAGGATGGCTAAATAATAAAAACAGATATTAATAAGTGTTGGTGAGGATGTAGTGAAATTGAAACTCTTGTCATTGTTGGTAGCATTATAAAATGGTGTAGCCACTTGGGAAAACAGTTTGGCAGTCTCAGAAGGTTAAACATTAAGTTACCATATGACCCACTAATTCCAAGTCATATGCCCAAAAGAAATAAAACATATGTCTCCATAAAAATTTATTCATAGTAGACAAAGAGTAGAAGGAATCCAAATGTCTATCAGCTGATGAATAGATAAATAATATGTGGCATATCTTTATAAGGGAGTATTATTCAGCAGTAAAAAGGACTGAAAGCTAATTAAAAAGCTAACATGGATAGGGATGCCTGAGTGGCTCTGTTGGTTAAGCATCTGTGTTTGGCTCAGGTCATGATCCCATGGTCCTGGGATTGAGCCCCACATTGGGCTCCTTGCTCAGTGAGAAGCCTGCTTCTCCCTTTGCCTGCTGCTCCCCCTGCTTGTTCTCTCTCTCTTTCTGACAAATAAATAAAATCTTTAAAAAAAAAAAAAAAAAGCTAACACAGATAAACCTTGAAAACGTTACGCTGAGCAAAAGAAACCAATCACAGAAAACACATACGGTATGATTCCGTCTATATGACTATCCAGAAGAGGCAAATCTATAGAGCCAAAAAGTAGATTAATAGTTGTGTAGAATTGGGGAGGGAAGGAGGGTAGAATGGGGGGGGTGACTACTGCAGGATATAAGGATTCTTTCTATAGTGATGAAAATAACTCAAACTTATTTTGGTGATGGTCACACAACTCTGTACTAAAAGCTATTGTATACTTCAAATGGGTGAAACATGGTGTGTAAATTATATCTCAAAGCTGTTATGATACAAAAAAGTAGTGGTTCCATGATACATTGACTAATTGCAACCTAGACTATATAAAGGTAGAAAAAACAATATACTGTATTATTTTAAACACTAGATATAAATATTTCTCTATATTTAAAGATTATATGTTTCCTATTATGTGTATTCTGTCTGTGACCCTACTGAAAAGTTACACTTTAATATATTTCAGAATTCATCAGGAAACAAATCCAGATGATTCAGTTATTTATATGTAGTTGTTAATTGAAGCCACAGAAATATATGTGACATGCTAGGTAGAGTGAGTAAATGAATAGGCCTACAGGGTTGTAGACAGAACATAAGGAAGAACAACGTAGATGAGTGGAGGAAGAAGATCATAGAGGATGGTATGGAAGTTAAGGAGGTGAGAATGAATGGTTAACTGTTTTTCTGCAGAGATGCCATATAAGGATTGTGTTCCATGAATAGAAGGTTGCTGATGATCTTGGCAATAGCAGTGTCAGTAGAAATTTGGTTGAGAGTGGACTAAGTGAATGGAAGTGAAGACAGTATAGACCACTCTTTCAAGAATTTAGCTAAGGAGAAGAAAATGTAGGGTAAGGAAAGGCTTTTAAAAAAATAAGATGAAGGAGACATGATGATGGGAAATAGAGGTTGAAACATGGAAGAGAGGCAATAATTGATGAAGTAAGGCCCCTAGGAAGATTAGAACAAAGACAAGCATCTCTTGCTCTGTCATTTGTGATAGGATAAAAGGTGACAAGTTTGTCAGGGGATGCGGGTTATTAGGGATGGGATTGGGGAGGAGATTTGGATGTGCATGATGGGAAGTTGAGGGAATTGCTATTGATGGTTTCTGTTTTCTTCAATAGGAGACCTGGTCTTCTGTTAAAAAGAAGGAGAATATAGAGAAGGGGGGTTGAAAGCAGTAGTTTTTTGTACAGAATCAAAGACAACCTGGAAAGATTTCTGAAAAGCATTGAGATCTTGAGATTAGAGACCTGGAATTGGTAATACCCATAATGGAGGGAGGTTGAGTCTTTTTTTTTTTTTTCTCTCTCAACAGCACTTAGCCCAGCTTTTAGAGTGAGAATTGAAGTGACCCAAGGTGAGCTTTTTGCCAGGGCAATAAGCTAGAATCACAGGGGCCAAAACTGTTTTAAGTATGAAGTATGTAAGAAGGAAGTGAAAACAAGAGAGGATTGATAAATTGGGAGAAATTGAAGGAGTTAGAGATTAAGGTAATTTTTCTGGATCTAGGTCGATCTTTTGAATGGCTAATTAATGGAAAATTGTTCAATGCCTTAATTGGCTCTAGGGAGAGTTCTGCTGCTAGGGTCAGAGATTTTTTCAAATTAGAGAACACTGTACAGGGTTTTAAATTCATCATATTAAAATGTTGAGCATTTCATAGTTTTTGAATGAAGTGTAAAACATCTAGAAATTATCATAACTGGACAGGCAGCTCTGTGGCTGGTTCTTGATTGCTACAGAATCTTGAGTCATGGAGAAACTGAAATTTAGGAAAAAAGAAGAGCCTTGGTATGTCCCTGACCAGTCTCTTGAACTGGATTATTTGAAAAGTTGTTGAAGGTACCAGGGATATTGTCAAGGCTTGGTTTGGGGAGGAAAATTGAGCTAGCTGCTAGAGTCTTCAGTGAATATGAGGGAGATGGTGACAGAAGTGAGAATGGACACAGGAGGATATGTGGCTAAATGATACAAGCCTTTTCCACAACTGGGTAGAAGCAGTGGTCTTGCAGTGGTATAGAGATAGATAAGATGTTGACCTTGATACATGTAGAATATGGGAGCATTAACAATGATGATGAAGATAACTAACATTTATTGAGGGCTTTCTATGCCAGACATTGCCCCTGTAATTCACAGTTAGCATGAATTTGATGTATTTGTTTCAGTAACTCTGAGGTATTGTTATTTTATTTTATGTTTTACATATCTTTTATGTAAAATATGTTTATTTTATGGATAAAGAAACTGAGATATGCCAGTGATATTCCTAAAATATCATAAAGTTGCATGTGAGGGAGCCAGGATTTAAACCTGCCGACTCCTAAGCAGGGTTTCTAACCACCATGTTGTGCCAGCAGCAGTGAACTAAGGTAATTTGTCTAATATATATGTATTCCATGTGCATTGAGTAATTTACATTGTTTATAAATATCTTAGAGAAAAATTGTTCAGTAGAATTTTTTGATGCTTTCTGATTGGTGATTGTGTTGTTAAATGTTTTATGGACATATCCTAGAGTTGTACCCTAGAATTGTGATTCTTAATAACGTGGGTCCTGGACTAGTAACATCATCCTGAGATCTTGTTTGAAACAAATTCTTAACCCTTACTCCGGACCTGCTGCTCAAGAAATTCTGGGAATGGAGCCCAGCAGTCTTACAACAAACCAGGTCAATTCCGATGCAGGCTAAAGTTGGAGAACTAACCCAGAGCAAAGTGTAGTATGAGAAGGTGAATCAGAGTTTGAATTAGATGCTTAGAGTAGTATTGAGATTGTAAGTGTTTTTCGGATCATATTCTATGAATTGAAATCTGATGGGGAATTATTAGCATTAGTTTATACTTTCCATGGCTGCATTTGGTATGTTGATGCTAGACTCAAGTGAGATGAGAGGGAGAATGTCAGTGGATCACAACTATTGACAACTCAAAATGCATATTAGTACACGTCAGCAGTATTATTTTCTTTCCGTTAAACATTTTAAAATTATGTAATATTTGATATACAAAAATAGGTAATGTCCATACAAGTTTTGAAGCAGTAAGAAAAAAGACTAATCAATTTAAGAACTAGGACAAAAACGCCTGTGTTTTCCTCTCTGATCACACTCCTAGGTCCCTACTGGAAATAATTCACTGTCACAAATATATTTAAGTTATTACTTTGCTTTTCTAGATTTACCATACATGTCTGTATCCCAAAATAATAGTGTTTAGTTTTGCTTGTTTGTTTTATAAAAATAATATGAAGTACTCACATTTATGAAAAAGGGTGGGGGTTTTTTTGTACTTTGTTCATGTAATGTTACATCTCTGGATTTGTTCATGTAGCTATAGTTCATTCCTCCTAGCTGCTGGGTTGTACCTCACAATTAATTTATTCCCTCTTGGTAGATATTTGGGTTGTCATATTTTTGGTTTTTTGCTATCACAAACTGATAATGTCAGAAACCACTTGTATGTGTCTCATGGTGCATATATGCAAGAGTTCCTGTAGAATTATACTGTGGTGTAGAATTATGTGCCCTTGGTGTTTTTCAGCCTTACCAGATTTTTGCCAAATTGTTTCCCAAAAATGATTGTACCAACAGACCTTTTATCAGTTGCTCTGCATCTTTATGAACACTTGGAGATATTATACCTATTAATATTTGGCAGTCTTAAGTACAAGATGGTATCTCACTGTGGTCTTAATTTATTCTTTGATTAAAAAGGTTGGCTGCCTTTTCATGTTGGCCATTACCTTTTATGAAATGCCTTTTCTTGTCTTTCTCTTGTTTTTTCTGTTGTCTTATTGTTGTGTGAATATTGTGTATATTCTGGGTATTTATTCACTATTTGTGCTCCAAATATCCTTCCAGTTTGGCTTGTCTTTTCACATTCTTTGTAGCATCTTTCAAAGAACAGAAATTCTAAGTATTAACAGTGTTCTTTTGGTTTTAGCATTTTTTATGTCCTCCTTAAGAAATCTTTGTCCACCCAGGGATCATAAAGATAATTTTCTTTAAAAACTTAAAGTGTTGCTTTTATAAGTGTTCAAACAATCTGGAATAGATTTTTCTGGATGGTGATATAGTAGGAATCCAGTTTCATCCCCCGCCGCCCCCCGCTATGGATAATTATTTGGCCCAGCACCATTTACTGAATAGTCTATTTTTCCTAGTGTTCTGCAGTGCCATCTCCATCATATCAAATTCCCATATGTGTTTGGATTTTTGGGGGGTTCTTTTCTGTTGGTGAATTTAATTTTCTTCTTTAATGTGTATATACTTTTTACATGCCTTTGAAATTTCTCACTTTTTAAAATTATAGCTAAACATAGTTAGTAATAGTAATTTACCATTAAATATCCAGTCAGTGTTAAAATTTCCCCAGCTGTCTTGTATGTAATAAACATGTGTTTGGATTAGTATCCAAATAAAGTCCACTTACTGTGACTGGTTGATGTGTTTCTTAAATTTTTTAGATCTGTAGGCTCCCACTCTTTTTGCTAAACCACTTACTAGGATGGATAAAATATGCAGACAGGTAACTATTGCTGAAGATGTGGAGAAATTGAAACTCATACACTGCCGGTTGAGATCGTAAAATGCTTTTTTGCTTTGTTGCCTGTTGCTAGAGAAATGGGGTTATTTTGTATTTGGCTTTTTGTAACCCAGTGATGTTTAGTATGTCTTTCTATTCTCTATATTTCCTGTAAATTGGATATAGGGGCTCGATTTGGTTTGTTTATTTGCCACAATTGACTTATAGATGGTATTATATACTGTTTTTAAAAAGAAGATTTATTTGTTTGTCAGAGAGAGACAAACAGGGGATTGGCAGGCAGAGGGAGAAGCGGAGTCTCTGCCGAGCAAGGAGCCTGATGCTCATGACCTGAACCAAAGGCAGACGCTTAACCAACTGAGCCATGCAGGTGTTCCAACTTTTTTAAAAAACATTTTATTGAGATACAATTCACATACATTTCACATACCATATAATTCACTCATTTAATGTGTATTCAGTGGAGTTTTTAGTATATTCAGAGCTGCACAACCATCACCACAGTCAATTTTAGAATATTTTCATCACCACAAAAAGAAATGTTGGGTGTCTGGGTAGCTCAGTCATTCTGCCTTCAGCTCTGGTCATGATCTCAGGGTCCTGGGATTAAGCCCTGCGTCTGGCTCACTGACCAGCATGGAGTCTTCTCCTTATACCCCAGCCCACTTGCGTGCGCACTGCACATGCTCCCCCCCAATGAATAAAATCATGAAAGAAACATTATGCCCTTTAGTAGTTCCTCCCCATTTCCCTATCCTCCCTAAACAGGCACATTCCCCAGACCTAAGCAACAATGAATCTACTTTCTATCCATAGATTGTCTGTTCAGAGCATTCATATAAGTTGAACCATGTAATACACGGTTTTTTGTGACTGGCTTCTTGCACTTAGCATAATGTTTTCAAGGTTCTTGCATGTTATTAGTATGTGTCAGTATTTCCTTCCTTTTTACTGCTGAATGCTGTGCTGTAGTATGGCTATATCACATTGTATTTATCCATCAGTTGATGAAGGTTTCGGTTGTTTACTCTTTTTGGCTATCTTGGACAGCATTGCAGTGAACATTCGTGTATAAGTTTGTGTGCAGACATATGTTTTCCTATCTCTTGGGTATTTACCTAGGAGTAGAATTCCTATCAAATGTTGATTTGATGTTTAACCTTTTGAGGAACTGCCAAACTGTTCCAAAGTGGCTGTGCCATTTTACGATCTCAACCGGCAGTGTATGAGTTTCAATTTCTCCACATCTTCAACAATAGTTACCTGTCTGCATATTTTATCCATCCTAGTAAGTGTTTGATTATAGTTCTGATTTGCATTTCTCTGACAGCTAATTTTGTTGAGCATCTTTTCATGTGCTTATTCACCATTTGTTTATCATCTTTGGAGAACTGTCAGTTCAGATCCTTTGCCCATTTAAAAAATTGTGTTGTCTTCTTATTGAATCAAAAGAGTCCATTATATTATCCTAGATGAAAGTCCCTTATCGTGTATGTGATTTGCATATCTTTTCTCCCGTGAGATGGCTTTTTAGTTTCTTGGGTATTATGTATTTCTACTAGGTGGTACATAATGTCATGTTCTCTCTTTTTGTGATACTAGCAAGCCTTGATGATCATTGCCTAGATCCATTAATTTATTAACTGTTGTAAAGTGGTAGTATTTGAATTCTATCATTCCTTTTTTGTTAGAATTTTGAGTTTGAAGTTAATATTTCAGCACATTGAAGGTATGATTTCACCGTTTTTTGTTTCCATTGCTTTTCAGAAGTTAGTTTTGTCATATATTCCTTGAAACATGGATGCCCAGTTGGTGGTAGTCTTAGATTATTAGCACAATACCCTTTAGGTTTTGTTTTGGTTTTTGCTTTTGGGGCTTTTGTTTGTTTGTTTGTTTTGTCCCAGAGATATAGTTTTCAGTTTTCTAGCTCTATACCCTCTTGAAAAGGGAATTTTGTATCCTTTTATACTCTCCTACTTCCTTCGTCCTAAATAAAATGTATACATTTGCTTCAGTTGGTATACTTAGAAAAACAGAGTTCCTAGCCCAGGGAACAGTATATAAATACCCATACTACAGAGGATTTTTAAAGGAACAGGTTTATTGAGATACTGTTTGTATATCATATAATTCATTCATTGTTACTGTAAATTTTGATTTTTAATAAGTTTTTACAATTGTGTTACCATCCCCTCGGTCCAGTTTTAGAACACTTCCATCACCCCAAACCCTGTCCTTTTCTGAAATTATTTATTTATTTTTATAAAGATTCTCAACCTGTGGTTGACATAGGCTTCTTTTTTTTTTTTTTCCTCTTACTTAAGATTTTATTTTTAAGTGATCTCCACAGCCAACATAGGGCTCAAACTTAAAACCGGAGATCAGGAGCCACATGCTTCACAGACTGTGCCAGGCTTTTCATAGCTTTAGAACCACCTGAAATTGCATGTCAACAATATGTTGTATAGGTCCTGTGTTTTGAAAAAGCAAAATTTTAGTAAAATGACAGTTATGAATTATTGTCAAAACCAAAACCATTGAGTGTATCTTGTTAAACTGAGTCTGAATTGTTCCTGTGACTAAAAAGGTTTAGGAAAGAAAAAGATGGGGATATGCTGTTTAAAAAATAAAAATAAATTAAAATTACAATTTCATAATAAAGTTATAGACCTGTAAAATATAGCCATTTATAAGGCCCATCTGTAGTGAATATAATCAATAGAGAAATTTTTTAAAGTCTGTTTTCAGGCTGTTGTGTTTTAAAGATAATCTGTTTTTCTCTGGCTGTTTTCAGGATTTTTTACTTTTATTTTTGTTTTTTCCTTTTGTGTCTTGCAGTTTTACTGTGATTTCTTTTTATTTTCCTGCTTAATGTTGTTTGGCTTCTTAAATCTGTGGTTCAGTGTTTTTCATCAATTCTGGAAAGTTCTCAGCCAATGTCTCTTCAAATATTTTTTCTGTGCAATGTCTCTGCTATCTTTGTGAACCCAAATAAGCCCTGTTTTGTAACGTCTTACTATACCTCTATGTTTCTTATCCTTTCTTCTGTAATTATAAAATTTGTGCTTCTTATTTTTCATTATTGATCGTTTCTTCTTACTTGCCTTACGGTTCACTGAATCTCTGTTAAACTCCATCAAATCTACTTATAAAACCTATCTGTTGAGTTCTTAATTTTGGTTGTAGTACTGTATTTCAACAATTATTTTTCATATCTCAAAGTTCTTTTGGTCCTTTTTTTTTCCTCCTTCCAGATCTGGCTCTTTCTTTTGTTTCTTTTCTTTCTTCTTTTTACAGTAATCTCTACACCCAGTGTGGGGCTCAGACTCCCAACCCAAAGATCAGGAGTTACATGCTCCATTGACAGAGCCAGCCAGGTACCCCTAAATCTGGTCATTTCTGATAATTTCTTATGGCTTGCTTATAATTTCTTTTTTTTTTTTTTTAGAAAATATTTTATTTATTTATTTGACAGACAGAGATCACAAGTAGGCAGAGAGGCAGGCAGAGGGAGAGGAAGGGAAGCAGGCTCCCTGCTGAGTAGAGAGCCCGATGCAGGGCTAGATCCCAGGAGCCTGGGATCATGACCTGAGCCAAAGGCAGAGGCTTTAACCCACTGAGCCACCCAGGCGCCCCTATAATTTCATTTTTCTGTTCCTTGAATATTTGTTATAATTATTTTATATTTTGTAATTTAATTTTAGTATTCTGATTCCAGGGAGGGTGGACCTGTAGTCCTAGTTGTTGTCATTGAATCTATGGTTATGACTCTCTCTCCCTTTTTTTTTTTTTTTTTAAATATTTTATTTATTTATTTGACAGGCAGAGATCACAAGTAGGTAGAGAGGCAGGCAGAGAGAGAGAGAGAGAAGAGGAGGCAGGCTCCCCGCCGAGCAGAGAGCCCGATGCTGGGCTCCATCCCAGGACTCTGGGATCATGACCTGAGCCAAAGGCAGCGGCTTTAACCTGCTGAGCCACCCAGGCACCCCTCTCTCTCTCTTTTTTAAAGATTTTATTTATTTGAGAGACAGAGATAGCAAGATGGAGCTTGAACAGGGGAGAGAGGGTGAAGGAGGCTCCCCAGCATGGAGCCTGAAGTGGGGCTCTATCCCAGAATCCTGGGATAATGATCTTAGCTGGAACCAAATGCTTAACTGACTGAACCACCCAGGAGCCCCATGACTCTTAAGTGGTTTATTTTCTTGTATATTTGGTGACTTTTCCTTAATCCTGAGAACCTGATGGAACTGCTTTTTAGCAGAAAAGGTTTGCATCTGTTGAGGAACAGTGCATTTTGGCCATCTTGAGAGTTTGGGCTAAATGAGAAGTTCAGGGTGGTGGTTTTTTTTTTTTTTTTTTAAACATTTTATTTATTTATATGACAGAGATCACAAGTAGGCAGAGGCAGGCAGAGAGAGGGGGAAAGAAGGCTCCCTGCTGAGCAGAGAGCCGGATTCGATGAGGGGCTTGATCCCAGGCCCCTGAGATCATGACCTAAGCCGAAGGCAGAGGCTTAACCCATTGAGCCACTCAGGCACCCCAAAAAGTTTAGTTTTTTAACCTGGACTTATTTTTCTGTTCCCAGTGTGAATAGATTATTAACCTCATACTTTCCCTTTCACATATTTGCTTTTGACAACTTGCCCCATGGTGAACTTTACTGACTTTACTGACTCCTTTACCCCCTTAGTACTTATGTGAGTTTAGCAATGCATTTAAAACGTATTTCTTCTGTTACGGCTTGGATCCAGTCTAATGAAACAGAAGACTTCTCAGAAGTATGAGGTCTTCCAGAAGTGACATATTTTGTTACTAGAAAGATGTATGCATAGTATTTAAAATAAATACCATTATTGCATTTCTCTCTCTCTCTCTCTCTCTCACACACACACCCTCACCCCTGACCCTAACAATAACTTCTTTAAAACTAACAAAGTATCCAATTGTTCAAATTTCTAGTTATCTCAAGTGTTACATATTTTTGTACTGCTTGTTTGGATCAGTATCCAGATAAAGATCTGTAGCCTTACTCTGAGTGAATTTGAAGTCTCTTTTTAAAACTATAATCTTTTTTTAATTCAACTAGCCAACATATAGTACATAATTGGTTTCAGATGTAGAGTTGAGTTATTCATTAGTTGCATATAACATCCGGTGTTCATCATATCACATGCCTTCCTTAATGCCACCATCCAGTTGCCCCATCCACTCACCCACCTCCCTCCAGCAACCCTCACTTTCTTCCTTATAGTCTCTTAATCTATAATCTTTTAATCTCACTTTTTTTTTGCCATTTATAGTATCATTTAATGTGTTTATTTGCCCTCTGTATTTTCTGTAAATTGATAGTTGAATCTGGAGGCATTATCAGATTCAGATTATTTTGGGCAGAGGGGACAAGAGTACATCGTATGTGATGGTTTTCTCTTCCAC
The DNA here is from genome assembly GCF_002288905.1 of Enhydra lutris kenyoni. NCBI lineage: Eukaryota > Metazoa > Chordata > Mammalia > Carnivora > Mustelidae > Enhydra > Enhydra lutris. Next base: position 2,409,847 of record NW_019154099.1, read on the forward strand.
CAGGATGGCACATAGTGTGTGATCGTCTCTCACTGCAATGCTGACAGCCATTGAGGAACATCACCTAAATTTATTATTTACTAGGAGTTGTAAACAGTGATATTCTAATTCTGTCCTTCCTTCTTTATTAGCTGGACTACTATTTTAAACAGAAACTTCCCCTCATTTATTAATTGGTTACGTTACCCTCATGATAAAATTTGTTTAGGTAAAGGCAAAATTTGTGCTTGATTCTCTCCATTTATCAGTTTTCAGAACAATGAGGTGGTTCATTAGCACCTTCCAGTGATGACCAGTTGGGTTTTTTTTTTTCATATTCTGAATTCATGAATTGAATCATATGTATGATTCAGCTCATTGTGTTGTTGTTTTTTTACGGTTTTATTTATTTATTCAAGAGGGGTAGGATGGGAGGAGCAGAGGAATAAGGACAAGCCCACTCCGTGCAGAGCTCAGAGCTTGATGTGGGGCTTGATCTCATCACGCCGAGATCATGACGTGAGCCAAAATCAAGAGTTAGATGTTCAACCGACTCAGCCATCCCGGTGCCCCCATAGTAGTCATTATTTTTATTGATACACTGATTGACCATCCTTAACCAATTGGAGCCCCTTCAAGGTAGATTTTGAGTGTTTTTGACAGATCTAGGAATTTTAAGTACACTGATAGAGGAATGTTTTTAAAATGATATATTCTGCATGTATTGGTATTTCCGATTCAAGTTCAAGACAAAAAGAAGGGTTTTACTAAAGAGCTTCGACCATATATCTCTATCTCCTTTGTCCCAGGTTGAAATTCCTTGTTTTCTTTGATCAGGGTTGGTAGAATTAGAATATCATATTACTACTAATTTCATCTATTCCAAATACTTACACAACAGTGTCAGAATAATAATCTCAATACTGTAACCAGTAGTAGGATTACTGAAAATGGTATAGTTTCCTTTTTTATTTACCTTGTCTTTAGGGTTGACTGGGAACATACAAATTACTGTGTTGAAAGTTATATGGGATAGTGTAACTGTGTCACCACAGTTTAGATTAATTAATTTTTAAAATTCTTTTAGGAATTGCTTTTGTCATACTTATATGTAATTCATTTTCATATAGGTCTGAAATCAAAGGCTGCCTGGTTTCCTTTAGCTCTTTACCCTGTTTCCTCCCTATTCTTGTATATTTTTCTATGTGATCTGTTTCATTTACTATTTTTTAGTTTATTTTTGGTATTTTGGAAGGTTTGTATATTTGTTACAGTGGTTAACTTTATTTAGTCCCCCTGTTTTTTAGTCATTATTGTCTATTGATTCCCTATTATGTGCATGATTGAATTTGATTGTGACCTCTTTTTTCCCTTTTCCTCAGCATCTGATAGGAAGTATATCCTTTTTTAAAAAGTTCTTTTTAAAAATTGATCATTATTTTGAGATATATATTGACATGCAGTTGTGAAACGTAACATAGAGATATCCATTGTACCCTGTACTCAGTTTCCCCAATGGGAACGTCTTGCAACACTCTAGTAAAATATTGATATTTATACAGTCAAAATACAAAGCATTTCTATCACCACAAAGATCTCTCTTATTGCCAATTTGTAGCCATGCTCCCTCCTTTCCACCCTACCTCTCTTCAACCCCTGACAACTACTAATCTCTTCTCCATTTCTGTAATTTTGTTGCTTTAGGAGTGTTATTTAAATGGAATTGTATGGTATGTAACCTTTTGGGATTAGTTTTTTTTGTTTTTGGTTTTTTTTTTTTTTTTTTTTTTTAGAGATTACAAGTAGGCAGAGAGGCAGGCAGAGAGAGAGGAGGAAGCAGGTTCCCCGCCGAGCAGAGAGCCCGATGCGGGGCTCGATCCCAAGACCCTGGGATCATGACCTGAGCCGAAGGCAGAGGCTTTAACCCACTGAGCCACCCAGGCGCCCCTGGGATTAGTTTTTTTTCTGTTAGCATAATTCCCTGGAGATTCATCCAAATTGTTCCTTGTCTGAATAGTTCCTTCCTTTTTGCTGTTGGGTAATATTCTATGGTGTATATATAGTTTGTTTAAACTGTGAAGGATATCTGGGGTTTTTCCAGGCTTAGGTTTTTATGAATAAGACAGGTATAAACGTTTGTTTACAGATTTTCTGTGAACATAAGTTTTCATTTTTCTGATACAAAGTTCTAGATGTGTGGTTGCTGAATACTGTGGTGTTTGCATGTTTCATTTTTTAAGAAACTGTTTTCCTGATGGCTGTACCATTTTACAATCCCACTAACAATGCACGAGCTTCTACATATCCTCATAAACATTTGGTGTTGTCACAATCATTTATTTTAGCTGTTCTGATAGATGTGTAGTAATATCTCACTGTGGTTTTAATTTGTATTTCCCTAATGGCTAATAATATTGAACATCTTTTTTCTTGTGCTTATTTGCCATCTGTATATCCTCTTTAGGATATACACTTCATTTCTTTTGCTTATTTTCTAATTTAATTAACTTTCTGTTGGGCTTTGAGAGTTCTCTATATATTCCAGATACTAGTCCTTTATTGCATATGTAGTTTGCAAATATTTTTTTCTGTCTCTAGCTTGTCTTTTCATCCCCTTCCCATGGGGGCTTTCTCAGAGCAATGTTTTTTAATTTTGATGAGGTCCAACTTACCAGTTATTTCTTTTTCTTTTTTTTTTCTTTTTTTTTTTTTAAGATTTTATTTATTTATCAGAGAGAGCACAGGCACGCAGAGTGGCAGGCAGAGGCAGAGAGAGAAGCAGGCTCCTCACTGAGCAAGGAGCCCGATGCGGGAATCAATCCCAGGACCCCCACCTGAGTCGAAGGCAGTGGCTCAACCGACTGAGCCACCCATTTCTTTTATGCATCATGCTTTTAAGGTCAAATTTAAGAACTCTTTGCCTAGCTCCAGAACCCAGAGATTTTTTTCTGAATGAAAAAATAGCTTTATAGTTTTACACTTAAATGCGATACATTTTATATTAGTTTTTGTGTAAAATATGAGACTTAAATTGGATTTCATACATTTTGTCTAGCAGTGTCTACCTGTTCTAGCAACATTTGTTGAAAAGCCTCTTTCCTTTATTGAATTGCTTTTACCCTTTGTCAAAAATCAGTTTGAGCATATTTATATAGGTCTATTTTTTTTTTCATTCTGTTCTGTTGATCCACCAGTATCACACAGTGTTTATTATTATAGCTCTGTAATCTTGAAATTGGATAGACTGGTCCCTCCCACTTTATTCTTCTTTTTCAAAAATTGTTTTAGCTCTTCTAATTACTTTGCCTTTCTGTATAAATTTTAGAATATTATTTTCTGTATCTACAAAGAATGCTGCTGGGATTTTGAGAGGAATTGTGTTAAACCTGTGTATTATTGTGGGGAGAATTGAAATATTTATACTATGTTGAGTCTATCAATCCATGAACACAGTGTATCTCTCAAATTTTTTTGATCTTTGGATTCTTTCATCAGTGTTGTGTAGTTTTCAACATGTATGTCCTATGCATGTATTGTTAGGTTCATACGTAAGTATTTTTTGAGAGATTATGAGAGATAATGCTACAGGGTGTATTTTTAATTTTGGTACCCATGTATTCATTGCTAGTATATAGACATAAAATTGATACTTGTATTTTTATGTTGTATCCTGTGACCTTGTTGAACTGACTTCTTATATCTACCTAATAAATCACTGGAGTTTTTTTTGTTGTTTGTTTTGTTTGTTTGTTTGTTTTGTTTTTTACTAATGTCCAGAGGCATTTTACTTTCTTTCTTTCTTTCTTTTTTCTTTTTGGAAATTCATTCATTTTTTCTGATGTATTTTGGTTTCGGTTTCTCTCAGTTAATGTCCCAGGAATCAGTGTACTCTTTCAATATTTCATTTAAAGACTTCTAGTTGTAGGACTTTTTTCTCTCTAATTATAGTTTTTGGTATTTGCTTTATTTCAATGCTTTGGTTTTATTCTTTGAAGTCTTCTTATTGTATGGATGTAGCATCTTTGCTTAGCTTTATTGTCACTTTCATTCTAATATTTTCACTTTATTTATTTACTTATTTACTTGATTTTAACTAATCTCTACACCTGGTGTGGGGGTCGAACTTACAACCCTGAAATCAAGAGTCACATGCCCTGCTGACTAAGCCAGCCAGGTGTTTCTCACCTTTATTTCTTTTGATTAAAAATTTATTTGCACATTCTTGATCTCTTAAGCATTATCTGTTGTGTATTCAATCTTATAACTATTCTTGATTAGGTTTCCTTTCTGAAATAATTTTTTTCTTTTACTTCAAATTCTTTTCTGATTTCTAGCACCTGATTTCTGAGTTTTTTGCATTCTGATTTGAAATGTTATTTCACATTTTCTTGAATTAAATTTTTATCTGTTTCGTAGGTATGGCTTTTTGGTGGCAATCTTTTAGTGTCAACGTTCTGCTCCTTATTTTCATTTTTTTTTTAAGATTTTATTTATTTATTTGACAGAGAGAGAGAGGGATCACCAGTAGGCAGAGAAGCAGACAGAGGGAGAAGGAGAGGCAGGCTCCCTCTGGAGCAGAGAGCCTGATGGGGGCTCAATCCCGGGACCCTGATATCATGACCTGAGCTGAAGGCAGAGGCTTTAACCCGCTGAGCCACCCAGGTGCCCCTATTTTCCCATTTTTTTTTTTTATGGCATGGAATTTGATCTCAACCCTTTTCTGTTGCTCGTTTATAATAGGTTTTCCTGAACTTTTTGGAGCAAGGGATTGGTCAGGATAATTTTTCTAGCATTACCGCTCTGTACCCCCTTCTTCTGTTGATTTTTACAAAGTGGTAAGAAATATTTAGCTTTCTGTGTTCTGAGATTGTCTCTTTAATTAACCCACTTTTGTCTGATACCTCCTTTTTTTTGCTTCATTGTGCCTGTCTTGCTCAACTGAGATTCTTCTCCCAGAAGTTCTTTTCAGTGTAAGACTTTGTCCAGGAAGGGAGTCTTCAGTCCTTAGTTTTTGAGTGTAGAGCCTTATACCTTACAGTGTTGGTGTATACAAAAGAGCTTTTCCATTTGTAGCTATTTGCATATTGCCTTTCTAAACTCTAATGATTTACGATTTGGGGTTTTTCTGACCTCAAGTCCTTCAGTTACCTACCCTATTACTTGAGCTCTTCTGTTTCCTTTGGTGTATACGTGCTATACCATGTGACTCCTATAGTTGACAGTTTAACCCAGATCCTGCTTGTATTTGAGAATTCGTGGGGATACCCTGTCACTTAGCCTTGTAGATTTTGTCCATGGGATTTGGGTTTGGCTGTCCTGGTGACTGTGTGTGTGTGTGTGTGTGTGTGTGTGTGTGTGTGTGTGTTTCTCTTTCAGGGGAGTTTATAGAAGATAAAAAACTTCATTGAGAACTTTTATTCAAGAGAAAGACCACACAAGTAGACTAGTTAGGAGGCTATTATGGCAATCCAGGTGAGATAACGGTGACTTAGTCCAGGATAATGGCAGTTGAGCTAGAAGGGTTGAATCCTAGTTTTGCTGCCTTGTTGGGTGTCAGAGAGTGAGAGACTGTGCAGACATGGATGATCTCCTAAGATTGGGGTTCTTACAACTGTTTGGATGCTGATAATTTTTCCCAATACTGGGAATATTCATGGAAGAGTAGTTTTTTGGGGGAAAGGGTTTTTTTGGGAGGGGAGGAGGAAAGGGAGCAGCTATTAAGGGTATTTGTAAGCATCCTAAATTTGAAGTCTTGCAACAGTCTATCCCCAAACCACGTATAGATATATTTCATTTCTTCAGGGAGCTTTTTCCTGATTCCCTAATCATGTCTCCTTCCAACATTAAACTTTATTTTCCTATCTTAACATTTAACATGTTTATTTTTTTTTTCATTTAACACGTTTATATTACTGCTTATCACTAATGTGTTTTTCACTAGACTGACTGTTGGCAAACATTCTTTTAAAAGGAGAGAAGGTAAATACTTTAGGTTTTGGGAGCCAAGAGACAAAAATAGGTATATTGCATGGATACTTAATATCATTTATAATACAACCACTTGAAAGTGTCAAAACCATTCTTGTTCATTCCTACAGACAACAGCCCAAGATTTGGGGCACAGGCTGTGGTTTACTGACAACTGTACTAGACTGTAAATTCTATATTTGTCTCCCAGTTGCAGGCATATTGCCTGGTCCATTTTAGATGAATTCAATGAATTTTTGTTGAGTGAGTGAATATAGTACTTACATATTTGAGATCAGTCAAGAGGGCTGAACTAAGATAGATACTTGAGAGTGGCCATCAAATAGTCACTGAAAACATGAGAGTAAATGAGATCACTTGGGAAGAATGTTAGGGAGGAGAGGGCCCAAGATGGAGCCTTTTTCTGTAATTCAGAGAACAGAACGCGTCATGACTAATTCAGTGGTACTTTTATCATATACATAGTGGTCAGTACCTGTTGCTGATTGACCTAAGCCATCTGGCTATTTTACATGCATATGGTTCTTTTGGGTGAGTAGGAAGCCTACTCACTATTGTGACTATTAGAGATAGGTGAAGTAATAGATATTTTTTCCTTAGAAATTTTACTACAGTGAGTTATGTTATAATAAAAGAAGCTTTAGAATTCTGCCACTTATACAAACATGTGTTAGCAAGCAATTACCACCTTGCAATAGAACTTGAACTATAAGCATATACCACAAAGAACTGATTAGGACTAGGTGACAGAATCTTCTAAGAAAGGGTGATATATAGGATCAAAGGGAGGCATAGATTCAAAAACTTCCCTGAAGACAGACTGCTGGACTTGCCAGATTCTTAAACTGCAAATAGACAAGAATCAGGCACATGTACAGTATTCCTAGTCAATCTGTATATCTTGCACAGTTCCATTTCAGCAATAAATAAGTTATTTCCAACATCTCATACTAATTAACAAACCGTTGTCTAAATTCAGATGTTGATATTCGGAGCACTTACTTAACTGGGAGCTAATTTCTGATATGAATGCTTCACATGCTACTAACTTACTTTGAAGTGTGGAGTCCTAATTTAGGGAACTTTCAAAGTTGACTCACCACTCCTATTGATGCTGAAGTATTTTTTTTTTAAAGATTTTATTTATTTATTTGACAGAGAGAGATCACAAGTAGGCAGAGAGGCAGGCAGAGAGAGAGAGGAGGAAACAGGCTCCCCGCCAAGGAGAGAGCCCGATGCCGGGCTTGATCCCAGGACCCTGGGATCATGACCTGAGCTGAAGGCAGAGGGATTAACCCTCTGAGCCACCCAGGTGCCCCGATGCTAAAGTATTTTAATGTGAATTACAGTATAGCATTAACCTGATCATATTTTGTAAGAGATATGTTGCCTAAATCTTTTTTTGTTGTGTGCCTATCATCTTATTAACAGTTCATAAATAATTAAGTGTAGTAGTTATTGCAATGAAAATATTTTTCCTTCTCAATTCTAGTAACAGTTTGATTAGATATTCATATAGGCAAATTTTATCTGTAGTGCAGTTCTAATCTTCAAGTAAATCAGGACAGTTTAGAGTTATCAAAATAACATTGGTATTTGAAAATTGCTCCACGTTTATTACCATTCTACATGATGAATTTATACACGAAGCAGTCTGTGTATTCATCATATTAAAATCAAAACACAGAAACAAAGAATTAGATTCAAGATTGAACCCTACTAGTGATAATAGTTTTATCAGTGCATCATTTCTTCACATTAAATGAATGCCACTAATTTGAATTTTGTTTGGCAGTTTTGTTTACATTTAATATATATATATATATTTAAGCATAAGCTAAATCTAGGTTAATATTTCAGTATATTTAACAGACTTTGTAATTTGATTTTCATGGGATTTTTTTTCCTAAAAAGAGAATTAATTTATCATTGCCATTTACGAAAACTTGATAGAGATACCATAACAAAAGAATTAGTAAATAAAATAGTACCATACTGAATCTGGCAATATATTAAAATAATAATATACCACAACCATGTAATCTTTATGTAGCCTTTAATCCAAAAATTTAAGGATTTTACCATACTTATATGTGTACTAAGATAATCCATCCTATCAGTACATCAGGGGGAGAGAGGCTATCTGATCATTTCAGTCATTTCTGGTAAGACCGGGCCTGATAGAGCCTCGCTGTAAACTTAGAAGGACTCTTTGCCTTTTGATGCAAAATATCTATCTCAAATTTATATCCCTTTTCATGTGGTTTTAAGGCCATTACAATTAAGTCTTTTACTTTTTTTTTAAAGAATTTATTTATTTATTTAACAGACAGAGATGACAAGTAGGCAGAGAGGAAGGCGGGGTGGTGGGGGGGAAGCAGGCTCACTGCTGAGCAGAGAGCCCAATGCGGGGCTCGATCCCAGGACCCTGAGATCATGACCTGAGCCGAAGGTAGAGGCTTAACCCACTGAGCCACCCAGGTGCCCCAAGTTTTTCACTTTTTAAAAAACATGAATCATTTGAGATAGATTTCATCAGTTGCAAACGTCAAAAACCAACTGTGGCCAACTTAAGCAAAACCATAATTTATTGGAAGAATATAGGTAGTTCATAAAATGAGTAGGGACACCTGAGAACTGGGACTAGAGCAACTCCAGGATATAAGTATTATTCACTATCTTGTCCAGATATTTCCTTTGGAAATTAATGTGCTGCCCCTCTTTTTTTTTTTTTTTTCCTTTCCACTTTGCTCAAGGTTCAGAGTCATGGGGGCGAAAGCTCTGCTAGCATGATTTCAGTCTCATGCCCTATTCAAAACTAGGAGAGAATGAGATACTTTAATAGGAGTTTGATCAAGGCAGTCCACAGCGGAAGGTATATAATTCCCCAGAGAAACCTGGGTGCAGTTAGACAAGGGGAATGGATTCTAGGCAGCCGAGCCCCACCTTCAACTCCCCCAAAATTAAAAAACTCCCCACAAGATTAATCAACAGATATCCAGTAAAATAGACAGGAGTTTTGGCTTTTTAAATTCCCATGGTTCATTTAAAGTCTAAAACTGATCAGTCCTCAATCCTTAACAATGAATTACTTCTAGAAAATTCTATATATTAAATGCCTTAGACCTTAATTTTTTTTTATTGTGTTATGTTAGTGATCATACAGTACATCATTAGTTTTTGATGTAGTGTTCCATGATTCATTGTTTGCATATAACACCCAGTGCTCCACGATTTGCATCAACATGGACAGAACTAGGGGGGGGATTATGCTAAGTGAAATAAGTCAAGCCTTAGACCTTAATTTATCTACTAGCAGTATCAATATTCAGTACTTATGTGTTCTTTATTTTTCCTTTTAGACAATGAGAAGACACCGGAATGAAGTGACAGTTGAACTGCGAAAGGTAAGGGTGATTGCATTTAACAGAAAGTAATTAGGAGGTTTTTCTGATTTTAAAATTCTGTATAACTTGAATAGTGAAAATTTTATAGCAAATTAGTGGTCATCCCTAAACCACACAGCATGAAAATGTATCATTAAATAGTTAAAATGGTATTTACTTAAAACAGCTTTCAATTATTGAGGTACTGTGTTCTGTGTGAAGTATTTTAGTACCTGCATTGAAATTCTCACATCTGGTGAAATTAGATACTCTTCTGTTTCATTTTTACTTTTTTTCTCAAGATCCTCTCTTTCTTTGGGCTGTGGGCTAGACAGGATTCCTCTACCTTTTTCATGTAAAAGTTACACAAACTTGTTAAAGATACTTTAGAAAAATAGAAGTAAAATAACCTTTTATCTTACCAGTTAAATGAAACTGCTGTTAAAAATTGCATTTTCTTCTTTTTTTTTTTTTTGAGGACTTTAGAATTAACCTTCATGAGATTGTGTATTCATGCAAGCTCATTTTATTTGAAGCTAGTATTTTAATTCCCAATCAAGAAAGTATACATAACTCTCTATATTACATGTACATTAAAAAAATAGATTTTAAAATTTATTTCTAAATCTTTGTGTTCATCTTAGATTAGCTTCTTTTCTTGATCTTAATTCACTCCTGAAATTTCTATATTAAATTACCATCTTGAGACTTTTCAATTTTGGAGAAAAGAAAGGTCTCAATTCTGAGAGTAACACACTCCCAGTTACTAAAACTATAAATAGACTTGTGCATTTATTTATTTAGTATTTATTAAATACCCACTTTGGGTCATGAATTTTTACTCAGCATCAATATTAAACTCATTGGTATTTAGTTCCTGAAATTCATTTTCCTAACTCCCTATGTGCTCTATCCCCCAGTCTTTAGTAGAATTGAAAACTGCTAGCTAATTCCAATGTTCTTGCAACTTAAATTCTTCAGAGATACTTACAGATTAATAACGGTGATTTGGCAATCATATTTTCAAGTTTTTTCAGATCCTTGTTTCATTTGGACCAGAGAAGTAAACTAAGCCTTAGTTTAATAAAGAGAGTGAGGTGAGCTCCTTGCCAATCTTAACACGTCAGACCTAGCTTCTTTTTTTTTTTTTTTTTTTTGCTTTTTAACTTTTTATTAGCATAGAACATACATAGAAAAAGGTCAATACATCTAAGTGTACAGCTTGATGAATCTTCACAAAGTGAGCACATCTGTGTAATAAGCTCCTAGATCAAGAAAGAGAACATTACCTGTATTCCAAGGCTCTTTCCCAGTTATCCTTTCCCCCAGGGGTAAGCATTATCTTGATTTTTTAATATTATAGATTATTTTGCATAGTTTGAACCTTATATAAATAGAACAGTAAGTGTCCTTTTATGACTAGTTTTTCATTTGTCATGTAAAGATCATTCTCCTCAATAGAGGCAGTAGGAGTAAAACATCTGTTAACATTATACCAACTATCCCCAGATGTGAGCCTTTATTTTCCCTTAAATTGTCATGCTTGGAAAACAACTCTAAAACTTTGTGTTGGTCCTGGTATTATTCAGAATCCTCCTCTTATTTTAAGCTTTTTAGCTCTTCTAATATGCTTATAAATACAAGCTGTTCATTTGTATTTATATTTGGCTGTTTGTTCCTCCTTCTGTAGTTGTGCTGTCTTCTGGACTTAATTTATATAATTAAATTTCTTGCTTGTCAGAATGCATCTTTTTAAATATCCATTTTGGTTACCTTAGACTCCTCTTATCTCTTCTTTTTCTCTGTAGATAACATTATTTCCTTTTCAGTCACCAGAATTAACTCCTAGAAATCCTTACAGAAGGACCAAAAATGAAATTAACTAAAGAAATCTCAAGAAATTCCTTACTTCACATTTCAGAATTCCCTGGTTAAGCAGCAGAATGTGAACCATTCCTGAAACAAATCCTAAACTTCAGACAAAGCTTAATTGATTTTGGTGATTCTACAGAGGTGTGGAGAGCCCTCCAGGAAAAGATTCCTTTTTATAGCCAGTGTCTGTCTCTACTTCTAGTCTTTCTTTTTCTATAGCTCCATTGAGGAGAAAATCACAGCGTTGTTGTTTCTGATATTGAGATTCTTGAAAAATACAAGAAAGCTAGTTTCCCGTGATTCATAGATGAGCTCTACCATTTGCATTAGATTGTAATATTTTAAAGTGAGGGTGATAATCACACTCCCCTACCCCAGGTACTCTGCAGTGTCTCTCCGAGACTATCCCTAAATGCCTAGTCAAATTCTGGTCCAGTAGTTGGTACTTGCTAAATGCCAATATTCAAGAATTAAATTGATTATGATATCTTAAAATTTTCTATATATTTAAATCATTTATTGAACTTCTAAAAAATCATTTATTGAATTTTTAATACAAATACTATAGATACAAAGCAGTACTATTTGAAAGTCTTAATCTGTGACAAATTAGGGAGCTTGTTTCAAAATATTAAACAAGGAGCTTCTTCCTTTACCAAAAAATCCTTCTGCCTAAATACATAAATAATGGAACTAAACAATGTGTTTAGTTTGTAGTTGATTTCTGGCACAAGCTCCATATCTTGTAGCAGACCTGTAACAAATTGAGAAATTTTAGCCAGTCCATGGATCATACTTTGAATAACACTGATAGTGCTCTGTCAAATTGAGAGTGAGATCTAATTATTAATATATACTGTTTTTACTAGCCTCACATTCTTTTTTTTAAACTTTTTTGCCTTCTTTTACCTCTTTGATATCTTACTTTCCTATTTAAGTGGGTACTAATGCATTGGCACTTACACAGAAGTCTGTACTTCTGTTTTATATCATATTGTAAACAGAGTTACATAAGAGTTAAATAACTTTTCTAAAATCACACAGCTGATAAATGATAGCTGAACTCTTAATCATTATCCTATAATGCCTCTCAAAGTAAATGTTTGTTGAGTGAATAATACCTCATGAGTTGAAAATCAGTCCAAAACTTATCACTGGCATTTTTAACTTTAGCACGTTATATTAAACTTTATATAATCTTCTCTTGGTGATTGATCAGTCAGATAGTTCATTAGGATTTTATTGTCATTAGATCTAGGGGTAGGGCTGCTTAAGTTCTTACATAATGAAAAACACCACAAAAATGCCCTACTTGACTAATCAGATACAGTATAATTGTTTTAATTGTTTGTACTTTTAGTAAAATATATTTTTTTAAAGATTTTATTTATTTGTTTGACAGAGACACAGTGAGAGAGGGAACACAAGCAGGGGGAGTGGGAGAGGGAGAAGCAGGCTTTCCACTGAACAAGGAGCCTGACGTGGGGTTCAATCCCAGGACCTTGGGACCATGACCTAAGCTGAAGGCAGACGCTTAACGACTGAGCTGCCCAGGTGCCCCAGTAAAATATCTTTTTAAAAATAGCCTGAATTGTCTTATGTCAACAAGATAATAAAGTTCATATGATCATATCGATTAATATGGAAACAAAATCCGGCACTCATTCCTGATAAAACTCTCAATAAATTACAGATAGAACTTGCTCAACTTGATAAAGAACATCTGCAAAAAAACCTACAGCTAACATCATACTTAATGGTGAAAACTGAATGCTTTCCCCCTAAGATCTAAGAACAAGGCAAGGATGTCTACCCTTAAAGCTCTTACTTAGTAGAGTTCTGGCAATTCTAGCCAGTGCCATAAGTCAAGAGAAGTAAATAAAAGACATTAGTTTAAAAAGGAAAAAATAAAACTGCCCCTGTTTCTAGATGACATGATAGTCTATATAGAAAAATCTGAGGAATCTACTACAGAAAATCTCCTTGAATTAATAAGTGAGTTCAGCAAGGTCACAGATTACAGGAGTAACATATAAAAGTCAATGGCTTATATATGTTAACAGTGAACATGCAGAAATCAAAATTATGAATACAATACTATTTTTTAAAGATTTTATTTATTGATTTTAATTATTTTAAATTCAGTTAATTAACATATAATGTATTATTGTTTCGGAGATACAGGTCTGTGATTCATCAGTCTTATATAACACCCAGTGCTCATTACATCACATGCCCTTCTTAATGTCTATCATCCAGTTACCCCATCTCCCCACCTCCTTACCCTCCAGCAACTCTCAGTTTCTTTCTTATGATTAAGAGTCTCTTATGGTTTGTCTCCCTCTCTGGTTTCATCTTGTTTTATTTTTTCCCCTCTCTTCCCCTATGATCCTCTGTTTTGTTTGTTTCTTTTTTTTAAAAAGACAAGGATATCATACATCCTGCTTTTTGAAAAAAGATTTTATTTATTTATTTATTTGTCAGAGAGAGAGAGAGATAAAGAGCACACAAGCAGGCAGAGTGGCAGGCAGAGGCAGAGAGAGAAGCAGGCTCCCTGCTGAGCAAGGAGACTGATGCAGAACTTGATCCCAGGACCCTGGGATTATGACCTGAGCTGAAGGTAGTGGTGTAACCGACTGAGCCACCCAGGTGTCCCTCTCTGTTTTGTTTCTTAAATTCCACATATGAGTGAGATCATATGATGATTGTCTTTCTCCGATTGACTTAATTCGCTTAGCATAATACCCTGTAATTCCATCCATGTTTCAAATGGCAAGATTTCTTTTTTTCTTTTTGATGGCTGAGTAATATCTGGGCCTTTTCCATAGTTTCACTATTGTGGACATTGCTGCTGTAAACATTCGGGTGCATGTGCCACTTCAGATCACTACATTTGTATCTTTGTGGTAAATACCCAGGAGTGCAGTTCCTGGGTTGTAGGGTAGCTCTATTTTCAACTTTTTGAGGAACCTCCATACTGTTTTCCAGGATGGCTATAACAGCTAGCATTCCCACCAACAGTGTAAGAGGGTTCCCCTTTCTCCACATCCTTGCCAACATCTTTCGTTTCCTGACTTGTTAATTTTAGTTATTCTGACTGGTGTGAGGGTCTACGGCTGTACCACCCTGAACGCGCCCGATCTCGTCTGACTGGTGTGAGGTGGTATCTCACTGTGGTTTTGATTTGTATTTCCCTGATGCCAAGTGATGTGGAACGTTTTTTCATGTGTCTGTTGGTCATTTATATGTCTTCTTTGGAGAAATGTTTGCTCATGTCTTCAGCCCATTTCTTGATTGGATTACTTGTTATTTGAGTGTTGAGTTTGATAAATTCTTTATAGATTTTGGATACTAGCCCTTTATCGATAGGTGATTTGCAAATATCTTCTCCCATTCTGTCAGTTGTCTTTTGGTTTTGTTGGCTATCTCCTTTGCTGTGCAAAGGCATTTTATCTTGAAAAGTCCCAGTAGTTAATTTTTGCCTTTTTTCCCTTGCCTTTGGAGACCTGTCTAGCAAGAAGTTGCTATGGCCAAGGTCATAGAGGTTGCTGCCTCTGTTGACCTCTAGGATTTTGATGGATTCCTGTCTCACATTTAGGTCTTTCATCCATTTTGAGATTATCTTTGTGTATGGTGTGAGGAAGTGGTTCAGTTTCATTCTTCCGCATGTGGCTGTCCAATTTTCCCAGCACCATTTATTGAAGAGACTGTCCTTTTTCCATTGGATATTCTTTACTGCTTTGTCGAAGTTTAGTTGACCATAGGGATGAATGTCCATTTTGGGGTTCTCTATTCTGTTCCATTGATCTATATGTCTGTTTTGTGCCAGTACCATACTGTTTTGGTGATTACAGCTTTGTAATGGAGGTTGAAGTCCAGAATTATGACACCACAGTTTTGGGGTTTTTTTTTTTTCAATATTCCTTTGACTATTTGGGGTCTTTTCTGGTTCCATACAAATTTTATGATTATTTGTTCCAGCTCTGTGAAAAAAGCTGATGGTATTTTGATAGGAATAGCTTGAATGTGTAGATTGCTCTAGGTAGCACAGACATTTTAACAATATTTATTCTTCTCATCTGTGGGCATAGAGTGTTTTTCCATTTTATTTTATCTTTCTCAATTTCTTTCATGAGTGTTCTATAGTTTTCTAAGTACGGATCCTTTTTTCTGGGGTCATTTTTGCCATTTTAGTATTTTTTTCCCTCTCATCATTTATTCTTCTCTGAGGGACAGAATGACAAGATGGAAAAATTCACATCAAAAAAGGCAGTACTGACTGCCAGAGACCTAATCAGTATGGACATAAGTAAGATGTCAGAACTAGAGTTCGGAATAACAATTACAAAGATACTAGCTGGGCTTGAAAAAACATGGAAAACACTAGAGACTCCCTTTCTGGAGAATAAAAATAAATCTAAACAAGTTGAAATCAGAAAGACTGTTAATGCAATGCAACCAAAATGGAAGCCTAACTGCTAGGATAAATGAAGCAGAAGAGAAAATTATTGATATAGAAGACAAAATGATAGAGAATAAAGAAGCTGAGAAAAAGATAAACAGTTACTGAATCACGGGGTGGGGAGTGGGAATTTGAGAGATAAGTGATACCATCAAGGGGAACAATATTAGGATAATTGGGATCCCAGAAGAAGAGGAAAGAGAGAGGGGGCAGAAGGTATATTGGAGCAAATTATAGTGAAGAACTTCCCTAATCTGGGGAAGGAAACAAGCATCCGAGTCCAGAAGCCACAGAGAACCCCCCTCAAAATCAATAAAAATAGGTCAACACCCTGACATATAATAGTGAAACTTGCAAATTTCAGAAACAAGGAGAAAATCCCGAAAGTAGCTCAGACAAGAGATCTGTAACCTACAAGGATAGAAACATTAGGTTGGCAGCAGACCTATCCACAGAGACCTGGCAGGCAGAAAGAACTGGCATTATATATTCAGGGTGCTAAATGAAAAAAATACGCAGCCAAGTATACATTATCCAGCTAGTGTGTCTTTCAAAATAGAAGGAGTGATAAAAATCTTCCAGGACAAACAAACTAAAAGAATTTGTGATCACCAAACCAGCCCTACAGGAAATATTAAAGGGGGTCCTTTAAACAAAGAAAGAGCCCAAAAGTAACATAGACCAGACTGGAACAGAGACAATCTACAGAAACAGTCACTTTACAGGTAATACAATGGCACTAAATTCTTATCTTTCAGTAGTTACTCTGTAAATGGGCTAAATGGCCCACTCAAAAGACATGGGATTTAGATTGGATGAAAAAGCAAGACCCATCAATATGCTGGCTATAAGAGACTCATTTTAGACACAAATCCAGATATAAAGTGAGGGGATGGAAAAACATTTATCATGCTAATAGATAGCAAAGGAAAACTGGCAGTGGCAATCTTTATATCCGACAGGTTAGATTTTAAACCAGACTATAATACGAGATGAAGAAGGATACTGTATCATAAAGGGTCTATCCAACAAGAAGAACTAACAATCATAAATATTTATGTCTCTAACATAGGAACAGCCAATTATGTAAGCCAGTTAATAAAAATCAAAGAAACACATTGACAATAATACAGTAATAGTAGGGGAGTTTAGCACCCCACTCACAGCGATGGACAGATCATCTAAGCAGAAGATCAACAAGGAAATAAGGGCTTTGAATGTCACACTGGACCAGATGGACTTCACAGATATTCAGAGTATTCCATCCCAAAGCAACAGAATACACATTCTTTTCAGTGCACATGGAACGTTCTCGAGAATAGATCACATACTGGGTCACAAATCAGGTCTCAGCTGCTATCAAAAGATTGAGATCATTCTGTACATATTTTAGGACCATGATGCTTTGAAACTGTAATTCAGTCACAAGAGGAAATTCGGAAAGAACTCAAATACGTGGATACATGGAGTCTAAAGAGCATCCTACTAAGGAATGAATGGGTCAACCAGGAAATTACAGAACAATTAAAAAAATTCATGAAAACACAACTGTTCAAAACCTATGGGATACAGAAAAATAAAGTCCTAAGAGGGAAGTATATAACAGTATAAGCCTTTCTTGAGAAACAAGAAAGTTCTCAAATACGCAGTCTCACCTTACAACTAAAGGAGCTGGAGAAGGAACAGCAAATAAAGCCTGAACCCAGCAGAAGAGAACTAATAAAGATTAGAGCAGAAATCAATTAAACAGAAACCAAAAAAAAAAAAAAAAAAAAAAAAAAACCCAAAACAGTAGAACAGATTAACGAGTGTAGGAGCTGATTCTTTGAAAGAATTAGTAACATCAATAAACCCCTGGCCAGATTTACCAAAAAGAAAAGAGAAAGGACCCAAATAAATAAAATGATGGATAAAAGAGGAGAGATCACAACCAACACTGAAGAAATAGTTACAGGAAAATATTATGAGCAAAGCCACTAAATTAGGCAATCTGGAAGAAATGGAAGCATTCCTGGAGATGTATAAACTACCAAAACTGAAACAGGAGGAAATAAAAAACCTGAACAGACCCATAACAAGCAAGGAAATTGAAGCACTAATCAAAAATATCCCAGCAAGCAAGAGCCCAGGGCCAAATGGCTTCCCAGGGGAATTCTACCGAACCTTTAAAAAAGAACTAATACCTACTCTTCTGAAGCTGTTTTTAAAACATGGGAAGGGAAGGAAAACTTCTAAACTCTTTTTATGAGGCCAGCATTACCTTGATCCCAAAACCAGACAAAGACCCCACCGAAAAGGATTATAGACCAATATCCCTGATGAACATGGATACAAAAATTCTCACCAGGATACTAGTGCAGCTTAACCTCATGATCTGAGCCCAAATCAGGAGTCAGACACTTAACTATCTGATCTACCCATGTGCCCCCAGACAAGCTTATTTGTAAATGTTTATGGAAAGGCACAGGCTCTAGAAAACCTGAAACAGTCCTGACAGAGAATAAAAACAGGAGCAATTGCTCCAGCCAATATTAAGCTTATGGGATAGCTACAGCAATGAATACTACATGATATTGGCTAAAGGACAGACACATTTCTCAATGTAACAGAAGATAGAACCCAGAAATAAACCCACACAGATACACCCAAGTTTCTTTTGGCAAAACTAATTCAGTGGCAGAAGAATAATTTCTTTAGCAAATGATACTAGAGCAATTGGAAATTCATAGGCAAAAATAAATAACCTCAACTTCATTTTCACACCTGTACAAATACATGAAATGGATCCTAGACTTAAATGTAAAAGATAAAACTATAAAACGTTTAGGGAAAAAATGGAGGAAAATTTTCAGGATCAGAGCCAGGCAAATGGTTCATACAGTTGACCACAAAAGCATAATCCATAAAAGAAAGTTGGACCTTAATAAATAAAAAAAATTTATTCTGTGAAAGCTCATATGAAAGGATGAAAATACAAGCTGGAGATAAAGAAGAAAACCACACATCCAATATAGGGCTAGTATCTATAATGAACTCTTAAAGGTTAACAGTAAAAACAAAAAAAACCCCTAATTTTAAAAATGGGCAAGGATGAGAAGAGATGTTTCATTGAATGGAGTATACAGATAGCACTTATTGTGATTATGATTATTAATGCATTATTAGCCATCAGAGAAATATGGATTAAAACCAACTACGCATCTATTAGAGTGGCTGAAATAAAAAATAGTAACATGAAATGCTAGTGAGGATGTAGAGAAATTGGATCACTCATATGTTGCTGATGGGAATGTGGAATGGTACTGTCACTCTGGAAAACATGTTGCTAATAAACATCCTACCAATTAAACTCCTACTCATTTATCTCAGAGATATGAGAACTGGTGTTCATACAAAATCTGTACTTGAATGTTCGTAACAACTTATTTTGGAATAGCTAAAACCTAGAAACAGTCCAGATGGTTAAACTTTAGTAGGTCTTTGCCATGAAATACCACTCAGCAATTAAAAGGAACCAACTATATATTTTTAAAAAGATTTTATTTATTTATTTGACAGACAGAGATCACAAGTAGGCAGAGAGGCAGAGAGAGAGAGAGAGGAGGAAGCAGGCTCCCTGCTGAGCAGAGAGCCCGATGCGGGGCTCAATCCCAGGACCCTGAGATCATGACGGGAACCGAAGGCAGAGGCTTAATCCACTGAGCCACCCAGGCACCCCTAAAAAGGAACCAACTATTGATAGAAGCAACAACTTAATGTGAATTTCTTGGGAATTATGCTGGGCAAAAGAAAGCCCATCACAAAAAGATTATATACGATGATTCCATTTATGTAACATTTTTGTATGATTCCATTTATGTAACATTTTTGAAATGATAAAATTTTAGAAATGAAAACTGGGGGTGCCTGGGTGGCTCAGTGGGTTAAAGCCTCTGCCTTTGGCTTGGGTCATGATCCCGGGGTCCTGGGATTGAGCCCCGCATCGGGCTCTCTGCTCGGCAGGGAGCCTGCTTCTTCCTCTCTCTCTGCCTGCCTCTCTGCCTACTTGTGATCTCTGTCTGTCAAATAAATAAATAAAAACATTTTTTTAAAAAATTTAAAAAAAAGAAATGAAGGACTGATTAGTGGTTTCAAGGGTTAGATTCAGGGACAGGGAGGGGACAACAGGGCAGTTGTTTGCTTAAAAAGGGGCAACAGAAGGGCATCTTCGGTTTTTGGAACTGTTTTGTATTTTGGTATAATGGTGGATGCATGAACCTGTGCATGTGATAAAATTGTATAGAATTAATAGACATAAACTTTCATACAGTGAATGTAAATAAGACAGGAAATCTGAATAAGATCAGTGGGTTATATCATTGTCAGTGTCTTCATTGTAATATTATACTACGGTTTGGCAAAATGTTAATTAAGAGAATCTGGACTAGGGGTACCAGGGTGGCTCAGTTCATTAAGCATCAGCCTTCGGGTCAGGTCGTGATCCCAGGGTCCTGGGATTGAACCCTGAATCAGGCTCCCTGCTTCTGCCCCTTCCCCCGATTAAGCTCACGTGTACTTGCATGCTTGCTCGCTCGCTCTCTCTCTCTCTGTCTTAAATAAATAAAAAAAAAAATCTTTTTTTTTTAAAGAGTGATTTATATATACAGTGGAATATTATTCAGCCATAAAGAAGATTGAAATTGGGCCCCGCATAGGGCTCTCTGCTCGGCGGGGAGCCTGCTTCCCTTCCTCTCTCTGCCTGCCTCTCTGCCTACTTGTGATCTCTGTCTGTCAAATAAATAAATAAAATCTTTTAAAAAAATGAAAAAAGAAAAAAGAAAGATTGAGATCTGGGGCACCTGGGTGGCACAGTAAGTTAAAGCCTCTGCTTTTGGCTGAGGTCATGATCCCAGGGTCCTGGAATCAAGTCCCATATTGGGTTTTCTGCTCAACAGGGAGCCTGCTTCCCCCTCTCTCTCTATCTGCCTACTTGTGATCTCTGTCAAATACATAAATAAAATCTTAAAAAAAAAAAGGAAAGATTGAAATCTTCCCATTTACAATGACATGAATGGAGGTAGGGAGTATTAGGCTAATAAACAAAATAAGGGAAAGACAAATACCATATGATTTCACTCATATATGCAATTTAAGTAATAAGTGTGCAAAGGGAAAAAAGAGAGAGAGATAAATCAAGAAACAGACTCTTATTAATTATAGAGAACAAACTGATGGTTACCAAGAGGGGAGAATTTGGGGGTTTGGGTTAAATAGGTGATGGAGATTAAGGAGTACACCTATTGTGATGAGTGGGTGTTTTATGGAAGTATTGAATCACTTTATTGCACACCTGAAAGTAATATAATGCTGTATATTAAGTAGCTGGAATTAAAATAAAAACTTAAGAAAAAACTAATTCAGGGTTTCATTAATTGAAGTTTTGATTGATCAAGGTTTTACTAATTGAAATTTTGATTGAGACAGTTATAAATGTGAATGCAGTTATAAGAAATAATGCAAAAATCCCTAGCCCAGGTTCTCTTTTTAAAAGATTTTATTTATTTATTTTGAGAGCAAGAAAGCAAGAGAGTATATGAGTGGGGAAAGGGACAGAGGGAGAGAAAGAATCCCAAGCAAACTCCACACTGAATGTGGAGCCCGACATGGGGCTCGATTTTACGACCCTGGTATCATGACCCAACTTAAAATCAAGGGTCAGACACTTAACTCTACTGAGCCACATCTTCTTTATCTGTTTATCAGTTCATGGACACTTGACTGCTTCCATATCTTGGCTATTGTAAATAATGGTGCAGGTAATCCCTTTTTTTTTTTTGTTTTTGTTTGTTTGTTTGTTTTTTTAATTTATTTGACAGACAGAGATCACAAGTAGGCAGAGAGGCAGGCAGAGAGAGAAGGGAGGAAGCAGGCTCCCTGCTGAGCAGAGAGCCTGACGCGGGGCTCGATCCCAGAACCCTGGGATCATGACCTGAGCCAAAGGCAGAGGCTTTAACCCACTGAGCCACCCAGGCGCCCCAGGTAATCCCTTTGAATTAGTGTTTTTGTATTCTTCGAGTAAATACCCAGTAGTATGATTGCTAGATCATAGGGTAGCTCTATTTTTAACTTTTTTTTTTTTTTAAGATTATTTATTTATTTATTTATTTGACAGAGAGAGAGATCACAAGTAGGCAGAGAGAGAGAGGAGGAAGCAGGCTCCCTGCCAAGCAGAGAGCCCGATGTGGGACTCTATCCCAGGATCCTGAGATCATGACCTAAGCCGAAGGCAGAGGCTTAACCCACTGAGCCACGCAGGTGCCCTACTTTTAACTTTTTGAGGAACCTCCATACTGTTTTCCAGAATGGGTGCATTAGTTTGCATTCCCACCAGCAGAGTAAGAGGGTTCCTTTTTTTTCTTTTCTTTCACATCCTCGCCAACACTTGTTTCTTGTGTTTTTGATTTTAGCCATTCTGACGGATGTGAGGCGATATGTCATTGTAGTTTTGATTTGCATTTCCCTGGTGATCAGTGATGATAGGCATCTTTTCATGTGTCTGTCGGCCATCTGTATGTCTTCTTTTAGAGGAATGTCTGTTCATGTTTTCTGCCGTTTTTTAGTTAGATTATTTTCTTCAGATACCCTTTATCAGATATGCCATATGCAAATATCTTCTCCCATTCCATAGATTGCCTTTTAGTCTTGATGATCATTTTCTTCACTGTGCAAAAGCTTTTTATTTTGATGTAGTACTAATAGTTTATTTATTTTTGCTTTTGTTTCCCTTGCCTCAGGAAACGTGTCTAGGAAGAGGTTGCTATAGCCAATGTTCAGAGCTTACTGCCTGTGTTCTCTTCTAGGATTTTTATGGTTTCAGGTCTCACATTTAAATCTCTAACCCATTTTGAATTTATTTTTATGTATGGTGATAGTGAAGAAAGTGATCCAGTTTCTTTTGCATGTTGCTTTCCAGTTTTCCAAAGGGCCATTTGTTGAAGAAACTGTCTTTTTCCCACTGGATATTCTTTTCTGCTTTGTCAAAGATTAATTGACCATTTAGTTGTGAGTTTACTTCTGGGTTTTCTATTCTGTTCCATTGATCTGTGTGTCTATTTCTGTGCCCATACCATAGTGTTTTAATTACTACAGCTTTATAATATAGCTTGAAGTCTAGAATATTGATGCCTCCAGCTTTGCTTTGCTTTTTCAAGATTATTTTGACTACTTGGAGTCTTTTGTGGTTCTATACAAGTTTTAGAATTGTTTGTTCTAGTTGTGTGAAAAATGCTATTGATGTTTTAAAAGGGATTGCATTAAATGTGTAGATTGCTTTGGGTAGTATAGACATTTCCACAGCATTTGTTCTTCTAATCCTTGAGCATGGAATGTGTTTCCATTTCTTTGTGTCATTTTCAGTTTCTTTCATCAGTGTTTTATAGTTTTCAGAGTACAGTTCTTTACCTCTTTAATTAGATTTATTCCTGGGTACCTTTTTATTTGGGGTGTAGTTGTAAATTATATTGTTTTCTTAGTTTGTCTTTCTGCTGCTTCATTATTGGTATGTAGAGATGTAACAAATTTCTGTATACTGATTTTGTATTCTGTAACTTTACTGAGTTTATCAGTTCTAGCAGTTTTTTAGTAGAGTCGGGTTTTCTGTGTAGGGTATCATGTCATCTGTAAAGAGTGAAAGTTTTAATTCCTTACCAATTTGGATGCCCTTTTTAAAGAGAGGGAGTGGGGGAAGAGTAAGGGAAGAGGGCGAGAATATTAAACAGACTCCACACCTGGAGCTGGGTTTAATCTCAAAACCCTGAGATATGATCTGAGCCAAAATCAAGAATCAGATGCTTAATTGTACTGGCCACCCTGGTGCACTACCTTTTATTTCTTTTTGTTGTCTGATTGCTGAGGCTGGGACTTGCAGTACAATGTTGAATATAAGTGGTAAGAGTGGACATCCCTGTCTTGTTCCTTACCTTGGGGAAAAACCTCCCATTTTTTTTCCTATTAAGGATGATGTTAGCTGTGTGTTTTTCATATATGGACTTTATTATGTTGAGGTATCTTCCCTCTAAACCTACTTTGTTCAGGGTTTTTAATCACAAATGGATGTTGTATTTTGTCAAATGCTTTTTCTGTGTCTATTGAAATGATCATGTATAAAACCTTAAATTAGTAAAGAAGAATCCAAAAGAAAGCAGCTATTTAATAAGATTAGTTAAATGATTCTTCAGGAAAAATAATTTCTGTTATGTATTCATATTTTTACATGATTGGTGAATCAGTAGTGTTTTGGTTTTAAAAAAATTTTTTTAAAAGATTTTATTTATTTATTTGACACAGAGAGAGAGAGATCACAAGTAGGCAGAGAGGCAGTCAGAGAGAGGTGGGGAAGCAGGCTCCCTGCTGAGCAGAGAGCCCGATGCGGGGCTCGATCCCAGGACCCTGAGATCATGACCTGAGCTGAAGGCAGAGGCTTAACCCACTGAGCCACCCAGGCACCCCAGGTTTTAAAAAAAATTTTAATCAAAGTATAATATATTGAGGAGAGTGGCCAAAATGTAAATATAACATATACAACTTGTGGCTGAATATCCATGTATCTACACAGCAGTAGTATCATTTCATAAATATTAATATTGAGGGAAAGGTCTTATCTTTTGATAAGACCTTTTTGATATCTTTATTTTTTTCTACTTTCTAAATTTTATTTTATTTATTTATTTGAGAGAGAGAGCATGAGTAGAGGAAAGGGACCCAGAGAGAGGGAGAGGGAGAAGCAGACTCCCTGCTGAGCAGGGAGCTTGACTTAAAGCCAGGCTTGATCCCAGGACCCTGAGATCATAACCTGAGCCGAAGGCAGATGCTTAAGCCAGGTGCCCCTTTTTTCTACCTATTTAGAAGCATTTACATGCAACCAGAGTTGGGCTACTTAAAAAAAAAAAAAAAAAAAAGTAAGTTGTAGAATATATTTAAGAAACAGCTCTGTAGCCACAACAAGGGTTTAAATCTTAACCGATATCTTTTTTTTTTTTTAAGATTTTATTTATTTATTTATTTGACAGAGAGAGAGAGAGAGATCACAAGTAGGCAGGGAGGCAGGCTCCCCGCTGAGCAGAGAGCCCGATATGGGGCTCGATCCCAGGACCCTGAGATCATGACCTGAGCTGAAGGCAGAGACTTAACCCACTGAGTCACCCAGGTGCCCCTTAACTGATATTTTCTAGATATACAAGTTAATTTAGGCTGGTTCTCTGTATCCCCATACTCATCTGTGAAATAAGAGATTTTAATTTTACAGGAACTAAAACTAGATAAGACTTAACACAATGAGTATATTGCTTGATAAAAACAAATTTAATTATGTCACATTCAAAATGGGGCTGATAATATCTTTTTTTTATAACATGTTTAAGAAGTAATTGCTGACTTATTCCACAAATTTAGGTATAGAATATTCAGCCACTTTTTCAAGGTAAAGAGAAATTTGGGAATGAAAAAGAACTTTATATAGAGGTCAATATACAGAATTTGTTAACTCAAAAAATATTAGGTTGAGTCTTAGAAATTACCCATAGTTAACCTTCTTAACCTACAAGGTGTTAATTCTGTGTGGGTCAACTCTAATAGAAAACAGAAAGTCAAAAGAGATTAAATACATAGTTGGGTAATAGATTAATAACAGATTTTTAAAGGAACTTTTGAAATGGATCTAATCTCTGTGTGTGTGTGTGTGTGTGTGTGTGTGCGCGCGTGCGCGTGTGTGTGTATGTGTGTAGATAAAGTAGATGTTGAAACTAGGTTAGTTTCCATATCTTCCATATCTTCTGTGCTCTCCTCCCACTTGGCAAAAGAAAGAGATACCTTTTATAGATGCTGAATTTTTTTTTTTAAAGATTTTATTTATTTATTTGACAGAGAGAGATCACAAGTAGACAGAGAGGCAGGCAGAGAGAGGAAGGGAAGCAGGCTCCCTGCCAAGCAGAGAGCCCGATGCGGGACTCGATCCCAGGACCCTGAGATCATGACCCGAGCCGAAGGCAGCGGCTTAACCCACTGAGCCACCCAGGCGCCCCGATGCTGAATTTTTTGAAGTACAGTGTCCAGGAGAGTAAAAAGCTCTAGGTTATTAAGTAAAGGGACAGTTTAAGTTACTGATTTTGATGAAGCTTCCCTTAATGATTAATTAGATCACCAGAAACCTGCCCAGGGATTATCTTTCCTTAGCTCATACATAGTTTTTGTTTTGTGAAGAATAAAGTTTGATGGGACGTCTGGGTGGCTCAGTGAGTTATGATCAGGTCATGATCTCCGGGTCCTGGGATTGAGTCCTGTGTTGGGCTCTTTGCTCAGCGGGGAGACTGCTTCTTCCTCTGCCCACTCCACCCCACCCAGCTTGTGCTCGCTCATGGGCTCTCTCTCTCTGACAAATAAATAAAATCTTAAAAAAAAAAAAAAAAAGAATAAAGTATGATTTTCTGCCCTAAGATATTTTTGGCTTATTTTAGGATGCTATCAATTGAAATTTGGGAGTTATCACTTAATTTTTGATAAAAGAAACATTTTACTGTGAAGCTACAATAACTTTAAACTTGTATATGCTTAATAACATATGTCCAAATATATATAAAGCAAAAATTGACAAAGTTAGAAGGCAGAATTTCTCAAAGACATAATCATTGTGGGAAATTTTCTTGTCGTTAATAAACACACCAATTAATAGGGGAAAGAAAAGTTAAATAACTTAATTTGCAAGTGTTGTTTAAAAACACATATAAAACCCAATGAAAAATAGTTTTGTGATAGTATAAAGCTATAATTTCCAAACTGTGTGCTGAGGTACCATGGGGCTCCGTGATGAAATCAGAGAGACATTTGGGATATGCTACATTTTTAAGAGACACATAGCAACATTTGACATCTTTCAGATACCACAGAACTATTAGGTATTGAGGTAGTTCACAATTTAAATATTAGATCTCACTGCATTCCTTTTAATCACATATTTTATTTAAGAGTGAAGTGAGATTTATTTTTTCTTTCAATTTATATACCCACAGCCCCCCATCCTTCACAGCCCCATGACCCCCTGCCAATGACTATTAAGTTGTTTGGACCTAACTACTTGAATAAGAAAACTTAGGTATTTCTTTTGGCCTATACTGTGGACTGAGAAGGTTCAGGAAATTCTGGTGTAAAGCAAATACCAGTTAATTTCACAGTGTTGTAGAGACTATTTCTGATCACCATACAATTAAATTAGAAGTCCAGGAATAAGATAGTTACAAAAATCTCATAATTGTGGAAAAAAAAAAGAAAGAAAGAAAGAAAGTACTTCTGAATACGTTGAGCATCACAGAAATCCTAGTGGCCATTAGGATTACCTAGAAAGGAACAATAGGAAAAATATTACATGTCAGAACCTGTGGAATACAGTTAAAAATGTACTTCAGAAGAGAAATTTACAGCAAGTAGAGATACAGAACAAAGAATAATAGTATTTAAAAGGCATATTAATGCATCTATAGCATAAGTTTTAAAAGATTAGTACATCACTTAGTTTTTGCTACATAATAAACCGCTCCAAAACCAAGTAGCTTAAAACAGTTGACATTTTAGTCAGCTAGTAATTCTGTGGGTAGGCAGAGTGGTTCTACTGGTCTGGGCCAATTCAGCTGATCTCTGCTGGGCTCCTTCCTTCATCTCTGGTCAGTTGGTGGGTTAGCTGGTGACTAGGTGATCAAGGATGGTCTCACACAAGTTTCTGGCTTTTGGATGAGACCTTGGTTGTCTTCTATGTAGCCTCATCCTCCAGCTGGCTAGCACAGTGTTGTTCACGTGGTGGTTTTAGAATTTTAAGAGCAGCAAGAGAGGACATTCTTAGATGTGTAAGCACTTTTCAAGTCCATTTGATTAATGTCCCGTTGCCAAACCCAGCCACACAGCCACACCTAGAATTAGTACAGGACCAAACTGTCCAGAGGCCATTTTTGCAAACAATCTACCACAGTTTGAATATAAACAATTTTTTGCCAGTAGATTTGAAAACTTAGCTGAAATGAACAGTTTTCTAGTGGAAAAAAAGATTTACCCATTTAACTCAAGAAGAAATGAAAAACATGAAGAGATCTTAAAGTAAATTATATCAGTAGCGAAACATTTGTCTTCCAACCTAAGATAGAAAAGGTAATCTTGCTGTTAGAACTCCAGCAAACATTCAAAGAACAGATAATTTCAGTCTTATTAACTGATTGTAGAGAAGGTAAGGAGGTAACAATTATCCAACCCATTTTGGGAGGCTAGCAGAGCCATGACTTCAAGAATGAGACCTAGACAGCATGAGAAAAGGTGCTTGTAAGCCAGTTTCACTTATTAACATAGATAAGAAAAAAAATTATAAATCAAATATTAGCAAATTAAGTCCAGTAGTGAATATCTTTTTAAAATTTGCAGGAAAGATTTATCCCAGGTCTTGTAAATGTTTAACTTTTACATTGCAAGGTTCTAAGTTTAACATTAAAAAGTCAGTTAATTTACCACATTTACAGATGAAAGAAGAAAATTACATGTCCATATCAATAGATGCAAAAGAAGTACAGTTTAATAAAATTAAGCACCTGTTTGTGGCTAGAAAGAAAAAGAAAAAGATCTTAACAAATTAAGAATAGAAATGTGATTCCTTACGAGGTGGGGGGCGGGAAAGACCGCAAGCATCATATATTACGATAAAATGCTATTCCTGTATTGGGCATCGGTGTATTTAGGAGGTTTTAGTTATATTTATGCTATTATGTATTGTTATTGTGCCTGAAATATCTGGTGGAGTTGGAGAAATGGAGAGAGTACAATTTCTAAAAGGCCTTTGGAAGTTTAATTATTCAGACTCAGAAGGTTAAAGGAAAATAGGGAATAAAATGAGATAAAACCTTAGTGAAACATTTAAATAAATTCCAAGAAATGTTAGGAAATAATAAATTTTAAGATTAACCCTTGTACGAATGACAAAGTACAATGCATAGATTTTTTTTTAGGTCTTGAAATAATTTCAAACTTGCAGTTTGAAATTCAAATTTACATTAGTACAAAAACCACTGTGCACTCTTTACCCAGTACCCAGCTTCCTTGTTTGTTAGCTTTTTTCTGTATTTGCCTTATTCTTGCTCCTTTCTCTCTGATTTAAACACACACACACGCACGCACACACACACACACACACACACACACTTAAAACCGTTAAGTTGTTGGCATAATGCCCCATTATCCTTAATTTGTCAGTTCATATTTCATAAAAATATACACTTTCCTATGTAACCACAGTCCATTTGTCAAATTAACAGATAAATATCTACCATCTAATTCATGGACCTAACTCATATTTTGCTAGTTGTTCCTAATGTCCTTGATAAATCCAACATCCAATCTAGGGTTAGACATTGCGCTTGTCACGTTTCCTTAATCTCATTCAGTCCGACAGTTCTTCTGTCTTTATCTCTCAAGACTACATTTTTGAAGAGTACAGACTAGTTCTTGTAGATTGGCAGATTTAGGTTTGTCTCACTTTCCTCAGGTGGTGGTTGTTATTATGGTAGGAATACCACAGACATGATACCGTTTTCTCAGTACATGAGACCAGAAGGCTCATAATGTGGATTTGTTTTTTACTCATGATAGTAACCTTTGTCAGTTCCTCAAGATGCTGTCTGCCAAGTTTTTCCACCATAAATTAATAAGTATTTTGTGGAGAGCTACTTGAGAATATAAAATATCAATGCATGGATTTTAATATTTGGAAAATACATTAATTTAAAATAATGTAGAACTGAGTAGTTGCTAAAGAAGTATGCTGTGATAAAACTGCAAGTTGATAGGTTATCTAATGATTAGCATATATATATATATATATATATATATATATATATATATATACCTCAGTTTGTTTAAACATGTTTGCTTCTACATAGGACAAAAAATAGTATACAGATAAGCCAGTAAACTGCAGATATGCATATATTTCCAGTTTTAACTTTCTACTCGATCTGAATTTTAACATAAATATTAATACCTCTTCAGATAATTTCTGTTATCAGAAACTTCTATAAATACTGTATTGAAGACTAGATAGTATAAGCTCTGAAATTTTGAGTTGAAAAGGATTTTGAAAATCATTCAGTCTTTTTTTTTTTTAAGATTCTTATTTATTTGAGACAGAGAGAAAGCGAGCAGGTGTGTGCATGAGCAGTGGGGAGGGGCAGAGGGAGCAGGAGAAGCAGGCTCCCTGCTGAGCAGGGAGCCCTAAGTGGGGTTCGCCTGGATTCCAGGACCCTGAGATCATGACCTGAGCTGAAGCAGGCACTTAACGAGCCAACTGAGCCAGCCAGGCACCCTAGAAATCATTCAGTCATTTATCTAATTTATTTTTACTTAATTCCATAGAAAAACTATAAACTTAAAAGAAGATTGATTTACCCAAAGTGATATGTGAAATGGCACATGTTGCTGCCATTACTAACAGTTGAAACCCCATAAAATGTAGAAATATATTTGCTAGTAGAAAATTTTTGTTTTTAAAAGCCAGATAGCAAGAGTTTATATCTGAGGTGATGGCAAGTAGGTGGCATTTATGCTGATGAATTCCCATTTCCCCCATTCCCAACAAGCATACAAACTTTAACATTTGAGCTTTGAACTCTTTCCCATCTAGCTGACTTCTTGCTTTAGTAATTAGGTGAAAGCTATCATACCATTTAATGTATTTGCTAGACTTTTATAGTAATAATGCATCTCCAAATTTGAATCTTTATTAAAAGACTGGGAAGCATGATGTTGGTCAGAACTACTGGTGTTTAATTGTGTGCGTGTGTGTGTGTGTGTGTGTGTGTGTGAAAGCTGTACTGTCACCAGTTAATTTTGTTACCTGATCTAGAAGGTAGCCTGTTACTGGTTTGTAGTATGCACATTTAATTCATGTTCTCCTTATCCAGAACAAAAGAGATGAACACTTACTGAAAAAAAGAAATGTTCCCCAAGAAGAAAGTTTAGAAGATTCAGATGTTGATGCTGATTTTAAAGCAGTAAGTTACTTTGGTGTTATAAAGTGTTTTTACAATAATTTTTATTATAAGCAGAAAACCTCATTTGTAATCTAAGACCAATTTTACAATGATAATTAATGTATATTAACTCATAACTGTAGTAAATAGACTTAATAAATATAATTTTATTTAAAAAAATTCTTTCCTGAACTGTCTTTTTTTCCTTTTAAGCAAAATGTAACACTAGAAGCTATATTGCAGGTATGTTATTAATTTAATATAATTCTCACTTTGAAGTATTTTAAAATTGATATTTTTAAAATTTCTTAAATTTATATTTGCTGTTACAGAATGCCACAAGTGATAACCCAGTGGTCCAGTTAAGTGCTGTTCAGGCTGCAAGGTAAATACTAATTTGTCCAGGGAGTTATTGTAGGTGTCTTAGCTGGTAGTCTAGAAGTAATACGTTGTTTTTTCTGTTCATAGTTTGAAAATTGTAGCAGTTAATTTCTTATATTTCTTTTTCTAGAAAGCTATTATCCAGTGACAGAAACCCACCAATTGATGACCTAATAAAATCTGGGATTTTACCAATTCTAGTCAAATGTCTAGAAAGGGATGATAAGTAAGTATGGATTTGAGTCTCTGTTCACTTATTTTTAGTTAACTGAAAATTTAGGATTATAATTTAACTAATGAGTTCAGTTAGGTTTTGCATTTATTATGTTTTTCATTTGTCATTTTTTTTACAATCATCTTAAAAGTTATGTTTATCTTTTTTTTTTCATTTTTTTTTATTTTATTCTTCTTTTTTTTTTTTTTAAGTAAATGTATAATGTGTTTTTATCCCCAGGGGTACAGGTATGTGAATCACCAGGTTTACACATTTCACAGCACTCATCATAGCACGTACCCTCCCCAATGTCCATATCCCCTCATTTGTCATATATTTTTATGTAACTTTCTAATTGTATGATCATATTCAAAAGATCTGAAGTTTAGTTTTGTTTTGTTTTTTGTTTTTTTTTTAGTTTTTGAAGTATGTGTGTATTTTCTAAGAAAATTTTAGCTTTATGTTTATTGCCTATTCTAACTTACTTCAAATATTTATAGTCTTTATTTATTTTGTTTTTGTTTTGAATAATATTTTAAAACAACCCAAATAGTGTTTGAGTCACTCTTTGCTTATGAGTCTATATATAGATTAACCTCATGACTGAGTCAACATGAATGGTTTCCAGAACTGAGTGGCTCTTACCCTGGGAATATTCCAGCTGATCCACTGATCTTCTGCGAAGTCTTTAATAGAACTCCAACCATGATTATTTGTCTAAATAATATGCTTTTTATTTGTGGTAAATTAAAAATCAGATTATACTTTTCCAGAATAGAAAGGGAAAAACACTACTTTGTATCTTTTGAGGCATGGCCCCATTTCTGTTAATGTTTAAGAGATATCCCAGTGTGCTGTATCGTAAGACTCATCGTAAGACTCATTGAATTAACGGAGAAGAACCAAAGTTTTAACTCCAAAGTATTTTATTTAATTTTTTAAAAAAGATGTCATTTATTTATTTTAAAGTGAGAAAGAGTAAGCAAGGGGAGTGGCAGGTAGAGGGAGAGGTTGCAGGGGGTGGGATGCAGACTCCCTGCTGAGCAGGGAGCCCAACACAGGACCCTGGGATCATGACCCAGGCCAAAGGCAGAGGCTTAACTGACTGAGCCACCCAGGAGCCCCAGTGAAATTAAATGTTGCCACAAAGGATTTTTATTATTTAAAAATACTTCCTTCTGCTTTCATTATGTGCTACAGCCATCCCTCCAAAAATGCTTAACACTTATTTTATGTAATCATGTGTATTTTCTGTAACAAGTATTTAAGTAAAAATACGTTTTATTTCAGCTGTTTAAAAAACAGTCTGTGGGGCGCCTGGGTGGCTCAGTGGGTTAAGCCTCTGCCTTTGTTCGGCTCAGGTCATGATCTCAGGGTCCTGGGATCGAGCCCCACATCGGGCTTTCTGCTCTGCAGGCAGCCTGCTTCCCTCTCTCTCTCTGCCTGCCTCTCTGCCTACTTGTGATCTCTGTCAAATAAATAAGTAAAACCTTTAAAAAAAAATAGGGGTGCCTGGGTGGCTCAGTGGGTTAAAGCCTCTGCCTTCGGCTCAGGTCATGATTCCAGGATCCGGGGATCGAGCCCCGCATCGGGCTCTCTGCTCAGCAGGGAGCCTGCTCCCTCCTCTCTCTCTCTGTGATCTTTGTCTGTCAAATAAATAAATAAATAAATAATCTTTTTTTTTTTTTTTTAAATAAATAAATAAAAAACCAGTCTGTTTTACCTGTACTTTTAGGGACTCCCTTCTTCCCTTGATCTCCTTATCTTTTTTTTACTTTACATTCCAGCCTTTGGCATAGGCTCATATTTTGTGTGTGTGTGTATCTGTGTGTCTGTGTGTCTTTGAAATATAGGATATATATAAAAATTATGATTAAATATATACAGGCCTGTACAGCTACCACCCAAAGCAAAAACAAAATTGTTGGTTGTTTGGATTTGACTTTATGGAATTGTCATGGGAAATTGTGTTATCATATAAAAGCCCATAAACTTTGGAGCCAAATAGACATTGGTTTAAATGGAGAGTTTGCTATGACCAAAACCCAAGTGGCTTTTGAGCCTCAGATACCTCATCAGTAAAAATTAGTTAGTTGTAAGGAATGGAAATAATATACACAAAACACTACAGTATCAAACTTAGAGTAAATGCTCATTTATAGTTTACTTACTACACATTATTTTTCTATATCTTCTTTTTTTCTTTTTTTTGAATGTGATCTTAGAATACTCCCTGCTTTATAATTTTTATTTTTTATATCTCACTGTTTTCTTACTTAAGGCCCTAATTTCCAGTATTTTGCCAAGCTACCTGGACTAACTTAATAGATTAACCCAAAAACACTTTCTTCTTCCAGCCAAGAACAACATAAACTCATCATCTTTGATCTTATTGTCCTTTTGCTTCTTCTCTGCCTCTGATTCCCTGACTTCATCAAAATTCATCATGTAGTTCTTACCTGCTACTCCATTTTCTTACTGGCCCTTTTCTTTCTTTCTTTCTTTCTTTTTTTTTTAACCTCACTGCTTGTTCTGTCTGTGACATTTATTCTCTTTAAAATCTTTTTCCTTCTTGGATTTCTCTAACCTTGTTACTAACAACCTTACTTTCTTTGATATTTATAGAGCTTTCTTCTAAGTCCCTAACCTTCGGCTCTCAGTTTTTCCCCACTATACCCCCTCCCACCTTGGTATTCTGTTAAAAGGAACTTACATTCTTTCAGCCATCTATCCTAACTCGATGTATATAATTTACTTTCCATCAGCCTTTAACCTTTTTTATCCATTCTACATACCATGGACTCCAGCATTATTTTCTTTACTCTCCTTTTCAGTAGCCCTCTATATTAGTATGTCTATAGAATAAATTCCAAGTTCTGAAGCTTAGGATTTTGAGTTCTACTCCCCTTCACCACCCCAGCACCCTGACCAGATACCCATACTTGATAACCTACCCTTTCCAGTTTCATCCCCTGTTAAATTTCTGCATGCTTTCTTAGCTTCCACTCTCTTGATCTGTTCCTTGTCACCTGTACACATCATGGTCATCCCACCCATGATACTTTTATTTGTATTTCCAGCTATTAGTGGCATTCTTTTGTTATCTGTCTGAAAATCTAGTTGAGTTTTCACTTTCTGTGTGAGGTCTTTTATCATAATGCTAAATTGTAAAAATCTCATCTTTTCAGTAAAATTATGCAACCTTGTAATATCTCCAGTACGTAAAGCATATGATGTAGTGGATCAGATGGGGTCTCAGCTTTAAGACCAGTCTAGAGGCTATAACAGTATTCAAGTGAAATGGCGAGGGCCTCAACTAGTACAGTGATTTTAAGAGTGATGCTATAAATATAAGAAATATTTAGGGCGTAAAATCAACATGACTTTTTGATTAGATGTTTATGGGAAAGGAAGGAGTCAAAGAAAATAAGGACTGGCTAAACGTTGTGACTGCCAGTGGGGATAAACAAGTAGGTTTATATTGTCTGACTTTGGAAGCCAGTGAGACAGTAGCCGATTGGATATAACAAGGTGAAATTCAAGGACAGGGTAAAGAATAACTGTATAGGTCTGTGGGTCCTAAATTTAACTGGTAGTTATGTGTCTCAAGATTTTTTTATTGTGTTTTACAGTCCTTCATTACAGTTTGAAGCTGCTTGGGCGTTAACTAATATAGCATCAGGAACTTCTGCACAGACTCAAGCTGTTGTACAGTCTAGTAAGTAAAACAACATCCTTACTTGCTGGGAGTTTTTAAAAAATAAAGGCAAGAACGTGGAGTTTTATTGTAAAGACTGAATTTTTTACAACATTTTAAACTAGTGAATTTTATGAGTTTCTTTTGATGGTTGATATCTTTCCCATAGCTATCATTAATCTATCACTAAATAATTTTAATTGTGGCTACTAAAAAGTGAACTAAGTTTTATCTTTTTGGGTAGAGACCATCTCCTAACAACAGGTTTTATATTTTCTGTTTCTAGTACCTCCAACATGCTGAGTAACTTATGCCTTCTAACTTGTAACATACATTTTTAAAATTTTGCCCACCTCAGGATGGGCTAACTATGATTCGTGTATTGATCCAAACTGACAAAAAAAAAAAAAAAAAATCTTTGAAAAAATTAGATGTCACCAAGAACTCTTAACGTGTAGGTTAAGAAAAGCGGCTTTAGGGACGCCTGGGTGGCTCAGTTGGTTGGGCGGCTGCCTTCGGCTCAGGTCATGATCCCAGCGTCCTGGGATCGAGTCCCACTTCGGGCTCCTTGCTTGGCAGGGAGCCTGCTTCTCCCTCTGCCTCTACCTGCCGCTCTGTCTGCCTGTGCTCGCTCTTGCTTCTCTCTCTATGTCAAATAAATAAATAAAATATTAAAAAAAAAAAAAAAAGAAAAAGAAAAGCGGCTTTAGGTGTCCCGGGAGATGATTTTTTTTTTTTTTTTTTTTTTTTTTTTTTTTTTGGTCAGAGAGAGAGGGAGAGAGAGCAAGCACAGGCAGACAAGCAAGCAAGGAGCCCGATGTGGGACTCGATCCCAGGGCGCTGGGATCATGACCTGAGCCGAAGGCAGCTGCTTAACCAACTGAGCCACCCAGGCGTCCCCCTGGAGATGATTTTAATGATAGGTAGTATATGATACAGCAATAAATTACATTGAATCAGTTAGTGAAAATACCAGTCTCTTTCAGATATTTCAAAGGAGAACGTTCCCAGTTAGGTATTAGTTGTACCAGAAAGGTAGCAGGTTTTAGACAAGAACTTTTAATAAAGGCAAGGAGGTATAATTTAATTAACAATGTTTTATTTGCATTTTTAATTTTTTGGTTACTTTCTGTTTGTGATACTGGTAAATGATACTGGTCTTCTATTTATAGAGGTGATAAAATTAGTTAAATTACTAATGTGACGTCAGTTGAAGCTTATACATTGCTGGTAGGAATGGTGTGGCTTCTCTGGAGAAACAGTTTATCAAAAGACTAATCATAGAGTTACCATATGACCTAGCAGTGCCACTACTAAGTGGACCTAACAGATATGAAAACATGTCCACACAAAGACTTGTATAATAGCGCAAACATGGAAGTAATCCCAGTATCCATTAACTGATATAAGTAGATGAACAGAATGTGTTCTATAATAGAATACTATTCAGCAAGAAAAAAAGAATGAAACATTGATATGTGCTATATATGGATGACCTTCAAAAACACTATGCTAATTAAAGAAGCCAAACCAGAAAAAAAAACCCCACATATTAATACAATTTCATCTGTATAAAATGTCCAAAATATGAAAATCTATAGAGACAGAAAGCAAATGAAGTGGCTGTCTAAAGCTGGAGGAGTGGGCAATAGGACGGCTGTGGATATAGCATTCTTTTGGGGTTGAAGGACATGTAAAATTAAATTGTAGCGATAACTGTACAACTCTGTATAAATACTAAAAATCACGGAATTGTGTACTTAAACATATATGTATATAAATTATATCTCAATAAAGCTGTTAAAAGTTGATTTTAGTTTAAGTGTTAAGTAAATAATACAGATAGTGCAGAGATCCAACAAAAAATCCTGGAAGTAGTACACAATTGACTGAACTTTAAGAAAAAGTGATCTGGCTTATATTTAGTTTCCTACCTGAAGTGAGTATGATATCAGTGTTTTACATTACACTTATATTAACGTGTAAATTATGTAAGAGTAAAGATTATAATGATAAATTAATTTATAAGATAAGCCAGTTAGGGGAATGATCAGTTTTTTAGATAAACTCCCATATCAGCAATTGGGATCGTACTGACTGAAGTATTATATTCTAAGTTTATGTGTTTGGCGGGAATCTTTTTCTTTTTTAATGCCTTAAAGGAAGAATTTCCTGCTGCTGTTTTCTTTTAGTTAATGATATATAATAGCAACTTGTAAATCTTTTCAATAAGTGTGTTACTTGAATATTACTAGGGGAAAATACTAAAATGAACATTTTTTATGGTAACGTTATTTGCCACATCTATTCATTCAATGAACTGTAATTGGGTAACCATAGTATGCCGGGCTCTGTATATTTTATCAGCTTATTTAGTCTGAAATCTGTAAACTCTTAAACATTTTGCAGTATCAATATTTGTTTTTATTATAGATGCCGTACCTCTTTTTTTGAGACTTCTCCATTCACCACATCAGAATGTTTGTGAACAAGCGGTATGGGCTTTGGGAAACATTATAGGTAAGTTGGATTTAGGTTTAGAAAGACTCTAATTAAGAATCTTAATTAACTTTTTTCCTACATTGGCATAGCCATTACATCCTATGTTTCCTCTAATTTTAACGTGGGTTGACTATCTTCTTGCCTCATAAATACTAACTTAAGATGGTACGTCTTGAAACAGATAATGCAATTTGCTATCAGGATTTGTAGGTTAAATTTGTGTTCTCCAAATCAAAATCTAGAGAAAGAGCAACACTTGATGCCCTTGACTAATGGTGAGGAAACATAGAACATCAGTGTCCCAACATGAGCCATTGCATACATTTCAGACTTTCTCATCCTGAATGTAATTTTTTTTTAAATACAATTTTCATTTCTGTAGGTGATGGTCCTCAATGTAGAGATTATGTCATATCACTGGGAGTTGTCAAACCTCTTCTGTCCTTCATCAATCCCTCCATTCCCATCACCTTCCTTCGGAACGTCACATGGGTCATTGTCAATCTCTGCAGGAATAAGGACCCCCCACCGCCTATGGAGACAGTTCAGGAGGTAAATGAAGAATTGCAAAGCCCAGATGGTATATTTTCCCTATGTTTATGCTTTAGATTTTCATTCAGGGAATGAAATAATGCATATACTTACTTCATTGCAACTATGAGATCTTTGAAGTAACATATTGTATTTAATTTTTGACTCCCATGAAATGAAAGTTGAGTATCTTATGGCATCTCACAAAATGTTCATCCACCCTAATTCTTATTTTTTATTGACTATTTTCATGAAAAAACAACTTTCAAAAAGAAAAATACAAAAGGAGAAAACCAAATCTCAAAGGTTTTATTACTACATTGCATTGTTGGTTTATTACTAAAAAAAAAAAAGGGAGATTGCTACAAATAAAACTGGTATATTTACATGCAGATGTTCTCGAATGACTTTACATTAAGTCCAATTGAAATTTCTCTAGATTTCTGACAAAATCAGTGTTCTTAAATGTGTGACATATTTTGTGTTAAATCTACGAATTAAAGTAAAAACTTTTCTATCTACATTTAAGTTGTAAATGGATCTGAGTATTTTAAGTTTTTGAAAAATCCTATGCAACCTTTAATCACTTGACTGTCAAAAAATGTTAACTGTGAACCTTTGTGATAGACATCTTCACCAGTTTCTGTGTTTTGCTGTTAGAGAAAGGGTACTTAGTGTGATTCCCTCACACCCCTACTTCCTCCCTCCCAGATTAAAAGAAAAAAAAAAAAAAGATATGTAAGGCCTGAATTCAGCAAACTATATACTTTGTACTGGTTATAATTTTCTTGATTAAATCTGAAATCAGAAACTTTAATTTGACTGAAGTAGCTAATTAAATAAAATTTTATCTTATTCTTTAAGCAGGTAAGTGAGATGACATTTTTAAAGAATAGCTTTTTTTAAGGGGCACCTGACTGTCTCAGCCAATAAAGCATGTGACTCTTGATCTTGGGGTTGTAAGATTGAGCCCCACGTTGAGTATAGAGATGACTTAAAAATAAAATCTTTACCAAAAAAAAAAAAAAACAGCTATTTTTTAGCTAGCTGTATTGTATAATTGCATCTTCATTCTTTCCATTTGACATTATATATTAGAAAGAAGGTTACAGAAAACAACTGTTTTTCCTTTAAGGTGCATTAATCTCTGCCAGACTTATTTGGATATTTTAATTGAATATCTGAACTATGTTCTTGGTTTTTTCAGATTGAACTGAAATCAGATTTTCACTTTCCTAATAGAGATTTAAACAAATTTAACGTTGTCTTTTCTTGCTTTGCAAGTAATATTTACTGGTTTTTGTATCACAGTTAAATTCATTTTTACAAAGACATATTCATCAACTCTAGTGTTATTTATTATCTTCTTTCCTCAGATTTTGCCAGCATTATGTGTCCTCATATATCATACAGACATAAATGTAAGTAAAGTAGAATCTTAGATTTGGGATTTTGCTCTTGATGGGACTGGAAGGGTTATTTATTTTTTAAACTTTTGTAAGTGTCAGCATGTATTTTATTAACTTGTGAATCTTCCACAATGTTAACCTTTTTCAGAAATAGAATTAAGATTATATTAACTTTATATCTTAAATCATCCAGATAGCAAAAATGCAAACTTCAGAGAAATCTCACATATGTCATTATTTATCTGTGTCATTCATATTATTTTAAGTATCAATATTTATAAAGTGGTAAAAACTTTATAAAGCACCTTCATATTTCTTTAAACCTCATTAGCGGGTTAAGAGTCCAACTCTTGATGTTAGCTAAGGCAATGATGGCAGGGTCATGGGATTGAGACCTCAGTTGGGTTCTACATTGGTCTCCCTGCTTAGCCCTAAGTCTGCTTGTCCCTCTCCATCCCCCCTCTTGCTCTGTCTCTCTCTTTGTCTCTCTCAAGTAAATAAATCTTTTAAAAAAATAAATCTCTTTTGATACTTTTAATAGGATTGATATTATGCCATCATAGAATTTCTTATAGAATAAGAAACTGGGCCTCAGGGAAAGATTAAATGATTCATCCAAGGTTGAAGAGCTTATAAGAATTAAAGTTGATGTTCAAAACAGAGATCTTCTTAAAAAACAAAAACAAAAAAAATTGAGATCTTCCAATGGCAGATTTTGTGTGCTTTGTGTGAAACCACACTGCCTCCCAAGACAACCTTTGGAGGTATATGGTATTGAAGAATATCAAGTATTCTTTTTAAGTTTAAGTATTCTTTTTAAGTTTAAATGCAAAGGCATTTTCAGGTGATTTGGTCATTACATGAGATTTAGTTAAGAATTTACTATATGTATTCTAGCAGATTTTTTTTTATTAAATAATCTGAAAACTCCCCTTAATGTAGCAAAAAGCAAAATGTTATTTTTCCATGGAGTAAAATAATGAATAAATTTAGTTAGTGTTCATCTAGCATTGATTTGGCTTCTCTTGTTCCGGCTAAGATCTTTCTGATTTGCTATATGTTTCTGTTTTATAATGCTGTCTTTGTTTACATACACATGTAATAAAAAATGTGTGTGTTTGCCAGAGCTATGTGTGCGATTTATCACTGGCATGAAGAAAATGCATTTGCTAACATTGCTAACCTTGAACCACATTTCTCTTACTCATTTTAGAACTTTAAGCTCTTAGGATGGAATGTTTTTGCAACTAAATAACTTGTCATTTGTGCCATATTAGCCTGAAATGTCATAAAAATTAAGTGAAACCTGTTTAGTCATATACTGTCCTATTTTTAAAATGAATATAAACATGACTTAGTAAAAGTGAAAAAAGTAGTAACTATCTTAACAGCAAGAAGGAGTAAAATTATATCACAAAATGTATTCGTTGCTAAATTTATTTCTAAGCATTCCAATCGCAAGGTTATAGGTAAAATAAACAAAATATCTGATATTGGCGCCAAGACTTTTACCCCAGGACATTATGGAATTGATTCCAGCCAGATGAAATCTTCTACCATCTATTGATGATCTTTATTTGAAAGCCAGGGGTATTGAGTTACAGGTATATTTGTCGAGTTGAACAAATACATGGATTAACCACTTAAGCTAAAATTGTGCTTTGAACTGTAGGCTCAAAGATAAAAAAGACGTAGAGACCCTGCCTTCTAAGACCTTTACAGTAGTAGCAGGTAAAAAGTTGGAAGGAATAAACTTTTGTTGACAACTTGCTATGCTGAATCTGTTACTGTAATTTCCTTCTACCTTAACTGTATCCTTATGTGATCAGTTTTATTCTCCTATTTTATTAATAAAGAGTTTAAAATTCAGTAAAGTAAAATAACCTAAGGGTCTATATGATAAATAAGAGCCATAGCTTAGACTTGAAGCTATGTCCACACTCTGTGCGTTTTT
Source organism: Enhydra lutris kenyoni (assembly GCF_002288905.1). NCBI lineage: Eukaryota > Metazoa > Chordata > Mammalia > Carnivora > Mustelidae > Enhydra > Enhydra lutris. Next base: position 2,451,254 of record NW_019154099.1, read on the forward strand.
TATAACATAATCCCATAAATACAGAATATGGTGTGAAAACAGAGTAAAAGTGAAATAGAGGAATGACCAAAATGCTAATTATGAGAGTGCATGTTCTCTCTGGCAACCAGAAAGCTTCACTGAGAAAGTAACATTTGAAACTAGTATCTGTGGAGAAAGATGGTGGTACAAGTGGCAACAGGGGTAACAAAGATGGATTATTTTAATAGCTAACATTTATTAAGGGTTGAAAATGTGCGGGGCATTACTTTAAGCACTTTTCATATGTTAACTCATTTATTTTTTATTAAAATGAGATTGGTACCATCATTATCTCCCTCTTACAAATTTGGTAAAAGAGGCAGATAGTTAAATTATGTAATGTCATACAGCTGGGACAAGTAGTACTTTGTCAAGTTGGGAAAAGTCATTTCAGGCATATGAGGAAAGATAAGAAAGACTCAGGAGCATACTTGGAGGGTTTGGAGAATACAGGTAGTTAGTAACCCAATGTTTGCTGGGGAGTTAAGTCACAGGGTTTTCAATCCTTTGTTGAACAGTTTTGGCTTTATCTTGTGATCAGTGGAGAGTCATTGAAGATTTTTAAATAGAGGAGTGATGTGCTTATATCTGTTATGGTCAGATAACTGAGAAGAGGTATGCAGGGTTTGGAATGGGGAAGGTATGAATGTAATTAGGCTTATTTTACCATCATAATTGGTTTAAAGAAGTTGATGAGGTCTAAGTTAGAAACAGTAATGATTAAAAGAGGAAAAGTTTGGGTGTTAAGAGATAAAATAAGTAGAACTTTGAGAGGAAAGGATCGAATTGAAGGAAAAGTAAAAATTACTTTGGTTTCTAATTTAGCAGTCCGCATGGGTAATAATGCCATAACCACCAGACGGAGTAAAGCAAAAGGATGAGACTGGTAGAGAAGGTTGATGAGTCTATTGTAGGGCAGACACATTGATTCTGATTTACTTGCAGTTCCTCCATAGCAGTATTCTAAGAAGGAAAACTCAATATAGACTTGAGATTTATCGTATTTAAGGGATTCATGAAAATATGGAAAAAGAGCTAAAAGTTGAATTCTAAGAAATGCTCTGCATTTGAGTAGTGGCATCAAGGGAGCCAGCAAAGCAGTTGTTAAAACTAGAGAGATGGAAGAATAAATTATAAAAACAAAGAATGGGGGAAAATACAGCAGAAATTTAGCAGTGTCTGAATCACACAGCATCTTATGTACCACCTTAAGGGCCCTATGTCCTTTTTATGTAGCTGATTGCAAACCAAAGAATAATGGTCTAATTTGTATTCTGGTTTAATGATTCATATCATTAAGTGGAATGTAGATTTTAGGGGGAAGGTGGAGTTGGGAAGACAAATTGGTGGTGATTTTCTGGTATGGATGAGAAAAGATTAGCACCAGTACTAGAGCTTAGATATCAAGAAGGTAAGAGAAGACTCTAGAAATGTTTCAGAAAGATAAGAGAAGACTCTAGAAATTTGCTGGGTTTGATATGGATGGTAAGAAAAGAGGAAGTCATATACATCTAATTTGAGTTTTAAGGTGTAGGACACAACAAATCAAGAATAGCAGGCAGAGGAATGAAACAGTAGGAGTGACTTGATTTATGAGACAGAGACTAGTGAGAATGCTGAGGAAGCTGGCTTGGGGTGTAGAGATAATTAGTTGGTTTATGGATTACAATATGCCTATGTGATATTAGAAGAAAAACTAAATATTGACAAGATTAGAGACAAAATCTGGACTGATTCAGGTTAGTCTCTGTTTATTGCTCTTTAGTTAGTGTACTTCTTTTTATTTTATTATTGTGTTATGTTAATCACCATAAAATACATCATTAGTTTTTGATGCAGTGTTCCAAGATTCATTGTTTATGTACAACACCCAGTGCCCTATGACCTGGCAATTGCACTACTGGGTATTTACCCCGAAGATACAGATGTAGTAAAGAGAAGGGCCATATGTACCCCAGTGTTCATAGCAGCAATGTCCACAATAGCCAAAGTGAAAAGAGGTGAGATGCCCTTCAACAGATGAATGGATAAAGAAGATATGTTCCATATATACAATGGAATATTATGCCTCTATCAGAAAGGATGAATACCCAACTTTTGCATCAACGTGGACAGGACTGGAGGAGATTATGCTGAGTGAAATAAGTCAAGCAGAGAAATTCAATTACCATACGGTTTCATTTACTTGTGGAGCATAAGGAATAACATGGAGGACATTAGGAGAAGAAAAGGAAAAGTGAATTGGGAGAAATCCAAAGAGAGACAAAGCATGAGAGACTGTGGACTTTGAGAAACAAACAGGGTTTTAGAGGGAAAGGGAGTAGGGGGATGGGTGAGCCCGGCGGTGGGTATTAAGGAGGGCACAGATTGCAGTTAGTGTGCTTCTTAAAGTTAATTTGCAGTTGCAGTGACTCTGTAGCATTTGGTTTTCCTGCCCTTTTCAAAGTTGTTCATCCATGGCTTAACATGCCTAGACAATTTTGAGTGTTACCTAACGTTTGGTACAAATCTAGCTTATTGTATTGCTGGTGCAAATGAAATTAATCAGTTGTAGCAGATTGGTTATTGTGGAGACTTGATTGTTAGTGACACTTGATGATAAGCCTGTCAGGGATCCCTGAGACCACCCTAAGTTCAATGAACTAGAAAGAGTCACAGAAAACTGTTACACTCATGCTTATAGTTTATTACAGCAAAAGGATACAGATTTATTTAGGAAAAACTTAAGTTTTTTTCCTTCCTATATAGGGAAAATCCCAGCCCTTCCCATCTGTGTGTTCATCCTCTCTGTGTTCTCCTTTACTACTCACATGGACTGCTTCACTTCCGACAAGTCTGGTTGCCAGATGTATAGGGGTTTTCCCCACAACAAAAGGCAAATCTCTGTGATACCATCTGGGTACCCTATAATTTAATTTGATTGTGACACGGTCTACCTAGAAAGAGTATCCGATCCCACAGGTTAAGCATTCATTTCTCTCAGGTCCGCAACCCCCACCCCAGCACTCACACTTCAGATGCCAGTTGCAAGCCCAGATTGTCACCTGTGCTTCTGACTAACTGGCTATAGATAGGAAGTTCCAACAACCCTGTCCTTGAGTTCAGTTAGGTTAATTTGTTAAAGTGGCTCACAGAACTCAGGGTAACACATTTGCTGGTTTATTAAAGGAGATGATAAAGGATACAGGTGAAGAGATACAAAGAGCAAGATCTAGGAGGGCCCTAAGGGCAGGAGCTCTATCCAGGAAGCTCACTAAATTTTGTACTATTGGGATTTTTATGCAGGTTTCTTCATTAGGCATGATCCATTATTAACTCAATTTCCAGCCCTTCTCCCCTCTCTGGATAGGGTTGAAAACTCCAAATTTCTAATCAGGGCTTGGTCTTTCTGGCAACCAGTATCCATCCAAGAGCCTACCCAGAGTCATCTAAATAGAACAAAAGATGCTCCTAGTTCTCTTATTACTTAGGAGTTTATAAGAGTTTAGGAGTCCTGTGTCAGGGACAGGGTCAAAGGCAGAATCTAGAACAAGAGGTGTTCCTAGTGCTCTTACTGCATAAGAAATTAGTTTTAGGAGCCCTGTGCCAGGACACAGTGCCAGGGACAGTCACTTATATATATATAAATATTTATACTGTTTACATATTTATATGTGTATATATATATATATTTCTTACTATTTCACAAGATTAAAATCAACAAAGGCAAAAGGCAGAGGGCAGAGTTTAGGAGAAACCAGTTACAAGCTTCCAGTTCTTCTCTCCCAGTAGAGTTGTAAGGACAGTGCTTTATTTTCCCAGCAACCATGAGTGACACATATGAACACATGAAATATTGCTAACCAGGAATCTCCTGAACTGCGGTGTGCAGGGTATTTATTGGGGGGTCAGTCATATAGGCATGGACAGCCTGCACCGACTGTCCTTACCTACTGAGTCTTCATCCCCTCTGGAGGACAAACTGATATAGTGTCGCCCACAACTTCAAACTAAAAGAGATATTCAACATAAAATCACATCATTACATAAGCTAATTTTCCCAAGATCTCAGGTATACAGTGTAATCAGACAGGATAATCCAAGAGTGCAGAGGTTATCTCAAAGGAGCTAATCAAGGGCAGGTCCTTCTTTGGAATGTGTAGGATGTGAGCACCCCTAGTCTTCTAAGTTACCCATTGCTGCATATAAGGATAAAGTATAAGTACACACTTATAACCCAAGTTGGCTCTAGTTGGCTCTGAAGCATGTGTGAATTTGACATTCCGTAGACATTCCACGGATACCTAATCTTCTAGGAAATGCTGTACGTATTAATAGCAGTCTTCTGTAACAGTGCCTAACAGGACATTTTTTGTTAGCACATTTATTGGAGGTGACATAGATCAGTGAAGGTCTTTGAGCTGAACTTATTCTTATTGGAAGACTTCGAGTTGCTGGAGATTTTCGTTTGGTTCATATGCCAGTTTTCAAAACTATTATCTCAGAACATTAACCATGTAGAGTTGTCAGTCTTTTGCGTGTGTGCATATATGCCCTCTGTTGTGTGTCTGGAGATCAGCTTTCTAGCAGTCTTCAAGTATCTGATATACTAGCTGAAGTATAAACTTTTAAAGCTTTCTAGCAGAGAAAAAACAGGCATGCATAGTGAAAAATAATTAAAGTAGCCCAGGATTACTGAAGACTTTGTTGGCACATCATTAATCAAATGATTAGCTGGAAGAATATACTCATTGACTATTAGTCACTGTAAAACCCAGATAGTTTAGCATTGAAATCAAGAAAAAGGGAAAACCGAAAAAAAAGAATAGTAGGGGGGAAGGTATAAAATAACAGAAGCAGCTTACATGGGAAAAGGCAACAAAAAGTAAAATTACAAGCATCAGAGACATAGAGCACTCGCTGTTAGCCTGATAATGGAGATGGAAAAAAGCAAACTTTGATGAAAACAGAAGAAGCTAGAATGGCCTGATAATCGTGTGCTGTGAATTTTAAAGTTTTTAGAACTTTTTTAATACAGAATTTTCGGGGGCACTTTGGTGGCTCAGTTGGTTAAGCGTCCCAACCCTTGATTTTGGCTCAGGTTGTGTTCTCAGGTCCTGAGATCGAGTTTTGCTTCAGGTGCTGCACTGGGTGTGGAACCTGCTTAAGATTCTCACTCGCTCTCTCTCTGCCCTTCCTCTTGCTCCTGCACATCGATGCGCACTTGTGTGCTCTCTCTCTCTTTTCAAAAGTTAAATACAAAAATTTTTTACATAAAATGAAATTTTCAGTGAAGACCCAATTATATTACCAAACAAAATTAAAGAGAGACTGGAAGTGTCTGCAGTTTCAGGAGGCCTAGGACTTAGCTGTAACTTACCTTACCCTACCAGTTTTTCAGATACTGTTGTGGAGATCCCACTGAAAATTATTAATTGACCTCAGCTTAGAAACCTTAAATATTTCATTTTTCTAGGTATCTGAATATTAGAAAAAAGTGGTCTTCTACCAGTAGTATGTGCCACATGATGGAGAGAAAGGTTACATTTTATTTAACAGCCTCCTAAAATACAGGCCAAGGCAACCAGTTTTGTGAACATGATTTATTCAAACACACCATTATGGATAGGTATTCAGACTATTTCCTGAATTTTGCAACTATAAATAACATAGCATTAAATAATCCTGTGTATTTTCATATTATTGGAGATACTCTTGAGGATAAATCCCTAGAAACAGGATTGCTAGATGAATGCATTATAATTTTGTTATATACTGCCCAAATTCCTTGTCTTAGAGGCTGTGCCGTTTTGTATTATCCAACAGCATCATACAAAAGCCTTACAAATAGAATGTGATGTCACATTTTTAATTTTTGCCAATCTGATAGGTAAAAAACTGTGTATCAGTTTTAATTTGCATTTTTTTTAAATTAAGTGAAGTTGGACATGATTTCATGTATTTAAGGGCCATTTTTACATCTTTGCAAATAGCCTGTTTTCATTTATTGCCTGTTTTTCTATCAGATTTTTGTTCTTTTTCCTTAGCTTTCAAGAGTTCTTTATATATTAAGGATATTAGCTCTTTATTTTGTGATACATATTTCAGATATTTTCCTAATTTGTCTTTTGTCATTGATATATTTTGCTATGCAGACTTTTTGCTTTTTATGTAAACAAATTTATCAACCTCTTCTTTTTGTTGAATCTAAATTTGTTTCCTATGTTAATAGATTTTTTTATTATGTTAAGCGAATATCCATAAAATCCTGTTATGAGTGTTGACATCAAGAATGGATATTGAGGGGCACCTGGGTGGCTCAGTGGGTTAAAGCCTCTGCCTTCGGCTCAGGTCATGATCCGAGTCCTGGGATCGAGCCCCACATCGGGCTCTCTCTGCCTGCCTCTCTGCCTAATTGTGATCTCTCTCTGTCAAATCAATAAATAAAAATCTTTTAAAAGAATGGGTATTGAGGGGCATCTGGGTGGCTTAGTCAGTTAAGTTTCCAACTCTTGATTTCTACTCTGGTCATGATCTCAGGGTTTTGAGACTGAGACTCCCCACTGGGTATGGAGCCTGCCTAAGTTTCTCTCTTTCCCTTTCCCCCTCACGCCCCCTTAAAAGAAGGAATGGGTGTTGAATTTTTCATTGTCTGTGGAGATAACCAGGGTTTTTCTCCTTAAATTGGTTAATGTGACATATTGATGATATTTCTAAAATTGAACCATCTTTGCATTTCTTTATTTTTTTTAATACTGATTGATTGATTGATTGATTTTAAGCAGCTGGGAGAACATGGTGGGGGAGGGACTGAGGGAGAGAGTGAGAGAGAAAATCCCAAGTGGACTCCCCACTGAGCATGGAGTGCCATGCAGGGCTTGATCTCATGACTGCAAGATCATGACCTGAGCTGAAACCAAGAGTCAGATGTTCAACCAACTGAGCCACCCAGGCGAACCTCTTCTTTGCATTTCTTAAATAATTCCACCTGATCATCATACATTGCTTTCTTAGTGTGGTTTGGGATCCTGTTTGCTAATGTTTTATTTAGAATTTTTGTACCAGTATTCACGTAAGTGATACCAGTCTGCAGTTTGACTTTTGTGCTATCTTTATGAGGCATTAATATCATGTTTTTATTGATTTTTTATTGACGTTTAGGTATTAACATTATGGTTCTTTATTTTTTTATGCTCTAAAACAATTTATATAACATTGGGTCTATCTGATCTTTGAAGAATGGTAGTGTTGCCCTTGAAACTTTTGGGTCTTAGTACTTTGTGGGGTTAATTCCTTGATGATTTTCTTTGTCTTTGCTATGGAAATTATCTTGCTTAAACTGTCTATCTTTTCTAAGGTCAATTTTTTGTAAACTGTTATCCTAGGAAATTAATTCATTTCATCTAGATTTTTAACTTTACTTCCATCCACTATTTACTGTTCTTTTATTTTTAGCCTTTTTGAATTACTTAATTTTAGATGTGTCTCTTGTACACAGCATAGAACTGGGTTCTGTTTTGGGAGCCAATTTAAGAATCTTTTTATTGTTTATAGGTGAGTTAATCCTATTCATATTGTTTAATATGTTTAGTGTCAACTCTGTCACATTATTTTTTATAGTATTTTATGTGTGTTTTATTTTCTATTTAGTGTGCTTTTTTTTCTTATTTTAGTATTTAGAAAACTTTGTTTTTGTTCTAATGTTACCTTTATACTTAGACCTTTAAAATGCCCTTTTCTTCTACTATCTGATTTGACAGTTTTTGGTGGGTTTTTTTCATTGTTGTTGTTTTTTTTTTAAGATTTTATTTATTTATTTGACAGACAGAGATCACAGGTAGGCAGAGAGAGAGGAAGGGAAGCAGGTCCCTGGTGAGCAGAAAGCCCGACTCGGGGCTCGATCCCAGGACCCTGGGATCATGACCTGAGCTGAGGTAGAGGCTTTAACCCACTGAGCCACCCAGGCACCCCTGATTTGACAGTTTTAAATAGTATTTTTTGACTCCTGCCTAATACCTATACAATAATTGAAGAGCTTATTCTGCTTTCTTTTCTCTTGCCTCATCCTCCCCTTTTTGAATCTGCTTATCTTTTGCCAAATTTAGGAAATTTTATGCCATTATTTCTTTAAATATTTTTCAGCTCCACTTCTCTTGGGACTCTTTTTTTTTTTAAGCTACATTTATTCAGGTCATGATCAGATTATTACATTTAGCAATCAGCAGCATGGGTGCAAAAAAAAAAAAAACTACATTAAAACCCTCTGTTGGAATGCATTATGATTTCCACAGAACAGAAACTACAATAACCTGTTATACAATTAGTCACAAATACAGTCCTCGAGTTTTTTGCCCTTGCACCTGAGTATTGTCTAAAATAGGTCTTCTTTGTAGCAGCTAGGCCCTGCCACCACTGTGCTTGGGTGAGTTCACAAATCTGTGTAACCTGTAGCTTCCCTGTCATTTCTCTGGCTCTCTTCTCCCGCTAAGCTTTGTTTCCTGGCAGTTATTAAAACCTTCTGCCACTGCCGTAGTTACTACTCCTGCTGGAACCACCATAGCCACCTTGGTTTCATGGTTTGGCAGAGTATTGGCCTCCACCAGCATAGGGGCCAGAGCTTCTGCCTCCAAAATTTCCTCCTTTCATGGGTCCAAAATTTGAAGATTGATTGTTGTAATTGCCAAAATCATTCTAGCTTCCACCACCTCCATAGTTGCTTCCATCGTTACCAAATTGGTTATAGCCATCATCACTGCCACCGTATCCACCACCACCTTGACTGCCACCAAAGCCACCTTGACCACTGAAGTTCCCTCCACTACCAAAGTTGTCATTCCCACCAAAACCACCTCCACGACCACCTCCAAAGTTTCTAGAACCACTTCAGCTTCTTTGGCTGGATGAAGCACTAGCCATCTCTTGCTTAGATAGGGCTTTCCTTACTTCACAGTTGTAGCCATTGACAGTATGGTATTTTTGAATGACAGTCTTGTCTACAGAGTCATGGTCATTAAATGTTACAAAAGCAAAACACCTCTTTTTGCCACTGCCTCGGTCAGTCATGATCTCGGTCACTTCGATTTTCCCATACTGTTCAAAAGCATCTCTTAGATGATATTCTTCAGTGTCTTCTTTAATGCCATCAACAAAAATCTTTTTCACAGTTTAGTGGGCACCGGGTCTTTGAGAATCTTGAGACAGCCCTCTTTGGTTCCACAACTCTTCCATCCATCATGTGTGGCCTTGCGTTCATGGCTGCATCCACCTTCTCCACAGGGGAGTATGTGACAAACCCAAAACCTCTGGAGCACGTGGTGTTTGGATCTCTCAACACCACAGAGTCCGTAAGCATTCCCCATTGCTCAGAATGGCTCCTCAAACTCATTGGTTATTTGAAAGCTCAAACCTCCAATGAAGAACTTCCGCAGCTGTTCAGGCTCTTTGGGAGGCTCTGACTTAGACATGATGGTAGTGGGAAGGGAACTTTAATGATGCTTACTCGGTGGCGCCCACCGGCAGAAAGTTCTCTTGGGACTCTTGATGGCACAATGTTCGATCTTTTGTTACTGCTCTACAACGCTCATGAAGTTTGTTTTTCCTGTTACTCAGATTGGGTGATTTGTATTGATCTATCTTTGAATTTGTTGATTTTTTTTTCCTTTTCTCCATTTTACTAGTGAGTCATTCCAGTGAGTTTTAAGTTTGGATTACTGATTTTTTCAGCTTAAAATGTTCTGTTTGAGTCTTCCTTATATCTTTTATTTCTTTGCTAAGATTTCCTATATTTGTTTGTTTTAAATATATTTGTAATTGCTCACTGACGTATTTTTATGATAGTTCTTTGAAAATCTTTGTCAGATAATTTCAGTATCTGTGTCATCTTGGTATTGACATCTGTTGACTGTCTTTTTCCTTTTGAGTTGAGATGTTCCTGGTTCTTGGTATGACAATGTAAGCCTGCACATTTTGGGTGTTATGTTATACGACTCTGGTTTCTGTATAAATCTTATTACCTGTTACTGCCAGACTGAGTAGTAGACAGGTTTTGCCCATACACACAACATCTGCAGACACCCTTCAGTAGGGTGGCCTCAGTGCTGGGTAGAATTGTAGGTGCTTTCAGCTCTCAGGCATAGCTCCCTTCTGGCCTTCCATTTTTGAAGTTGCAATATTTCTATTTTTGCAGAACATACACCATTTGTAAATTATTCTTCCACTCCTATCCCATGTTTATTTTAGTCTGTAATTTACAATGAAATATTTCTTCAGGCATCTCTTAGTTGAATGAAGCTCATCCTCTTGTATAGAAGGCATCAGCATATTTTTCTGAAAAGGACAGATAGTAAATATCAGAGGCTCTTGGAACCACATGGTCTCTGTCCCACTAGTGTGACATAGTTTTACCTAGGATATGTTGCTTTTAAACACTTAACTCTCTTTCCCTCTTCTCTTCTCTGAAATCTTACATAGGCTTGGGGCAGGAGGCCCAAACAAAAACTAGATTTTAATTTTTTCTTTTCTTACAGGTAATTTGAAATTTGTAGTATTTTCTGACTCCTAGTAATGCTGAAGGTGTGGACTGTATTTGTTTGTATGTTTTTAAGATTTCATTATTTATTGAGCGAGAGAGGGAGCATGCAAGCAGGGGGAAGAGGCAGAGGGAGAAGCAGACTCTCCACTAAGTAGGGAGCCTGATGTGGGGCTCAATCCCAGGGGTCTGAGATCATGACCTGAGCTGAGGGCAGATTCTTATCCAACTTGGGTGCCCAGGTGACCCCACCCAGGCACCCCTCTGCCTGTTTTCCAATTCATCTGTCTGATATATAAATGCAGAAGTTAGTGTAGACGTTGTCTCAGACTTGTCTCATTTTTGTGGAGAATGGTCTGAGGTAGGCATTGAGAAGAGTTCTCTGCTGCTTAGTAGATTTATCAGGTAAGCAGATACTTTTGCCACCAAACTAAAAAATAAAGTGTAATTACTTTTTATGTTACCACCTCTAAGGTATGTTAATGTATTTTAAGCATTCAAACGAATACCTAAACTGGTAATTCTTTTTTACTTTCTGTAGATTCTTGTAGATACTGTTTGGGCTCTGTCATACCTAACAGATGGAGGAAATGAGCAGATACAGATGGTTATCGATTCAGGGGTTGTGCCATTTCTTGTGCCCCTTCTGAGCCACCAGGAAGTGAAAGTTCAAGTAAGTATCTTATTTTTCTTACTTGTATAGAATTGTGTTTGCTATATAACCTGTTAACATGAGCAACCAGGCTCCCGTTCTGTCTTCCATATTTCTGTATAAGATATGTACAAGATATGCACATATCTTCCATATTTCTTCTCTGTTTTACTGAACCTGATTTTGTTGGTTTCCAAATCTTTATCTCACCCAAATTCTTTGCAGAGTTTCAGACTGACAGCCAATTGTGCTCGAGGTCTTAGCTCCCCTAAGAACTACCTTCAAGCATTCCATTGCCATTTTAACCAGACAAAATTAAAATGTATCATCTTCTCCCACAAACCTGCTCCTCTTTTTATATCCCCTTTCAGTAGACCACATAGTCCAAGCTTGAAACCTTGATGCCTCCTTTCATTTCCCCTCCATACAGAGTCCTGTTAATTCTTATTACATAGCTTTCAAATCTGTCTGCCCCTTATCTATCTAGAGCCACTGATTTAGTTCAAGACTCTTTTTCCCCCCACCAGATAATTGCAACAGCATCCTAACTGCATTTCCTTCCCTCTCATTTTTCCTCACTCTAATTAGGGGTGGGTGCCTGATAGAGATATTCATTCCACTTCTGCCAAAGTGACTGTCTAGATGGAAATATGTGCCCATTACAGGCCTTTATTAAAATATTTCTGTGGTACTAATTAAGTAATAATTTAAAAAATAGCTGCTGTTAAAATGAAACTTTACTTTTTAAATTTTCATTTCTTTTTAGTATTTGAATCTTTTCAGCAGTTTTTCACACAATTTTTCTATATATTTCCATTTTTTACAAGACTTGTTTAAAATTCAAAATTGCCTCTCAGTTCTACATAGTACTTTGTCTAAGAATACATTAAGTGCCAATCATTTACCCCTTGTATTTTTACATTTTCTCAGGATTGTGAAAAATAGAGAATCCACTTCATCATAAACAAATAAATTTATAGTGTTTTTTATCCCCGCCTAGACAGCAGCACTCAGAGCAGTTGGCAACATAGTGACTGGTACTGATGAGCAGACCCAGGTTGTTCTCAACTGCGATGTCCTGTCACACTTCCCCAATCTCTTATCACACCCAAAAGAGAAGATAAATAAGGTAAGGCATATAATTGCCTCACTGGTTCATTTCTTTCTCTCTGTATATTTCATTTTTAACTGTCCCCTTGTTTTCTGTTGCTGCTTGTTTGATCATGATTGTCTTCAATACCACTATAGTTAAGATGAGAATTATTTCAAATCATCTCTGTAGTTATTTTGTTATAAGTGCTCCCCCGATAAAAATAACCAGTGTTTTTATTAAAATAGATTGGGCAGTAGCAAGAGTCAGTAAAGTAGTAGCCACTAAGTGAGAATACATACAAAATCTCTCATTGGATGACTGGTATCTTTTATAAACAGAGAGATCATAATTTAATCTCCCTGTGAAATTAGGTTGGACCAAAAGAGGCAGTGCTTAAGTTAAAGGATCAAAAAAGTCTTTTTTAAAATTTCAGAGTTGAAATACAAACTTAATTGTTAATTGTTAAATAATATACTTAAGTACTTAATTCCTTTTATGTCTGCCTTATTTCACATTGCATAATTTTTTTAAGGTCCATCCATGTTGGAGCATGTATCAGAACTCTGTTTCTTTTTATAGCTGAACAAATATTCCACTGTACATATATATATATCACATTCTGTTTATCCATTCATCTGTTGATGGACACTTGGAGTTTTTCTGCCTTTTGGCTGTTGTGAATAATGTTGCAATGAACACTGGCAAGCAAGTGTCTATTTGGGTCCCTGCTTTCAGTTCTCTTGGGTATATATCTAGGAGTAGAACTGCCCAGTCATATGGTAATTCTATGTTTAGCTTTTTGAGGAACTGCCAAATTGTTTTCCATAGCGGCTGTACCATTTTACGTTTCCACAAGCACTATATGAGGGTTCCAATTCCTTTTTTTAAATTATTATTATAGCCACCCTAGTAGCTGTGAAATGATGTCTTTTGGTTTTGATTTGCATTTAGTCTAATGTAGTTTTATCTTCCTGAAATGCCACCATCCCCAAAACCAACATAACTGATCATTTCTTCTGTGTCATAGCTATATTTATATAGTTACCCAACTATAATTTGACAGTTGGATTCTTAAGAAAAGTATGTTGTCAAAAAGCGTATTTTATGAATACATTTGTTCCAATGAAGGGAAAGAAGCCAGAGTCTTTTAGACTCTGGGCCAGTTATTTTTACTGTAGAAATTTCAATAATATAGGTGATTTTTACAGCTAAAATGTATTCCATAATTGGAAACAGAGCTGAGAAGTGAGGAAGCCGGACAGAAGTGGGTGCAGAGAAGTTCTGGCCTGTGATCGATATGCTCTAAGTGAAGGTATCATGGGGGAAAGAAAAATGGTTCATATAGTTACCTACTCAGCCTCAGCAGCCAGTTAGTCTCCTCCGAAGTTTTTCAACTTGAGCATTTGTGTTATTTGCACTTGGGATCATCATGGGACCCTCATGGTGGAATAAAACTCTATTGTATTCCCCTCAACATATTTTAAAAAAGATTTGTTTATTTGAGAGAGCACACACGAGTGAGTGCAGTGTGGTGGCAGCGGGGGCGTGAGAGGCCAAGGGAGGGAGAGAATCCCAAACAGACTCCCCACTGAGTGCAGAGCCTAACATGGGGCTCAATCCCAGGACCCTGAAATCATGACCTGAGCCCAAATCAAGAATCAGACACCTAACCAACTATGCCACCCAGGTGCCCCATATTCCCTCAGCATTTTAGTTTGAAATTTTTCAAACCTATGGGAAATTTGTAAGAATAGTATCCCATATACTCTAAACACTGATTTACCAGTCCTTAACATCTTACCACAATGGGATGGCCAAATATTTATAGTGAACTTTTTTAATTGTTGAGGAAGAGACAACATTTAACACTGAAATTGAAATAGAACCTGCTGGTTTGTGACTTAACAAATTCTTTAAGGTTATAATAAAATTTGTTATATAGACCCATTCCAGACTAATCAGGTACTTAATTTCTAAATATGTCTCCCAAGTAAGTATTTTTATAATAAAACAATTCTCCTTTCCTAGAAGTTTTAACAGACTATTAGGAAATTGAGTCTTTTATTTATTTCTGTCCTTATCTTTTTAGAGGGACCTTAAGCACCAAAAATGTATGCTGCATGAGTTAGGATTTTTATTTGTTTTGTTCAATGCCATATTACCATTGTCTAAAATAGTGGTCTGTGGGGCGCCTGAGTGGCTCAGTGGGTTAAACTTCTGCCTTCTGCTCAGGTCATGGTCTCAGGGTCCTGGGATTGAGTCCCATATCAGGCTCTCTGCTCAACAGGGAGCTTGCTTCCCTCTCTCCCTCTGCCTGCCTCTCTGCCTACTTGTGCTCTCTCTCTCTCTCTCTCTGTCAAATAAATAAATAAAATCTTTAAAAATAAAATAAAATAATTGGCCTAGCTTTTATAGGCATATGTTTTATTGGCTAGATAAATGCTAGGTTATTGGGGTCCAAATATTATGGGTAGAAGTTTGGTTTATAACTTGTTTAAAATGAGAGATTATGTTTCACCTATTTGCTTTTTGGATACATTCCCCCTAATGGAACTCAAGTGATTTTGTTATAGTATATGTAAACTACATTAAAATGAAAATATAAATGCATTAAAAATAATTTTTCAAACAAAGGTACCTTGTATTTTGTTCAATTATAGGAAGCAGTGTGGTTCCTTTCCAACATAACAGCAGGCAACCAGCAACAAGTTCAAGCTGTAATAGATGCGGGATTAATTCCTATGATTATTCATCAGCTTGCTAAGGTCAGTGGTATTATAAGTTTATCATGTACATTAAATATATTATAACCAAGATTTTTCAAATAAAGAATTCATGTAATCATTTCTTTTTTAACCTTCAGGGGGACTTTGGAACACAAAAAGAAGCTGCTTGGGCAATTAGCAACCTAACGATAAGTGGCAGAAAAGATCAAGTGAGTATGGAGAAACTGTTAGGATTGTTAATACTGAAAAGTATACTGCTCTTTTATGTTTAAGAGCTGCGGATTGTTTATAAGTCCTGTGCTCTGTTCTTTTGGGGGAAAAGATAATTATATGAATAAAAATGTTTCCTTTGTTGCCTAGGTTGAGTACCTTGTACAGCAGAATGTAATACCACCATTCTGTAATTTACTATCTGTGAAAGATTCTCAAGTTGTTCAGGTGGTCCTCGATGGTCTGAAAAACATTCTGATAATGGCTGGTGATGAAGCAAGCACAATAGCTGAAATCATAGAAGAATGTGGAGGTAAGAGTGGATTGAAGAAAAATAGTTGAGCACTGGAATGCTGAAACAGTAGTTCCTTTAAAGACAGCTAATTAGGAAGAAAACTGTCAGGAAACACTGCCGTTCCATCATCAAAGTATGTTGCTGTCCTTTGTTGCCATGTTAGCATTCCAGGAAGATTTTCCAGCAGGCGTTAATCCATACTTTGGAAAAACTGGTTGTGAAGGTCACTCCGTGCTTTCCTAGAGCTTTATGTTGCTTTTTAGGTAACATAAACATTTCTCTTGAAGCCATAGTGCCTGAGAGCAAATTGAAAGCTGAAGAACCACTATAGCAGAGAAACTTACAAGCTTTGTTAAACTTAGAGTCGGCCACAGTAAAACACTTCTTTCATGTTACACCTAATATCATGTGATTCTGTGGACCGTACTTTGTGAAATACTGTTCCATGTTGTTGGCAAAGGTTAATGATTCCAGACTCGTCTAGATATTTTATTTCAGCCTTAGATTGCTAGAGCTGCGTGCTGAACTTACTACCACAGAAGTTACTTCAACATTTTAATGAGAAAACTGTGATTTCAAATACTATATTAATTATTTCTCTGGTAATGACGTATAAAATATATTTTTTAAAAGTTTTATTTTTAAAGGTACCTGTTCATTATGTACTAAATTGCCCAAACCTTAAATTAACTCATTCTGTTGTGATGTTTTATTTTCTATATCTTGTTATTACGTGTAGTTATACTACCCATTTTATTTTTTAAGAGAAAGCAAACGTAATAGCATCATAAAATATTCGGACTGGAAGTATTTTCTTAATAACAAGAAGAAATTATCCTAGAGATGTTAAGGAGTTTAATCTATGGTCATAGAAGTAGATCTTCATACTATTAATTCACTGTTCATTCTGGTTTTAAGATATTTTGAGATAATTTGAAATTAGCATTGTAGTCTAATACAGAACAATTTACCTCCAGAGAGTTTAAACTGAAGAATTGTAACTCTTCAGCTTTTTATCAATATAGTTGTTTTGGTCTATGGGAGGTATAGTTATAGTTAGGATACACGTTTACTTAGTATTTTATAATTATATAAACAACTTTACATCCATTACCTTTGTCACTTATATTCCCATTTTTCTGGGTTTTATATTACTATATAAAGAAAAAATGCAACTATTTCGAAATAACCTAGCTAAAAAGACATTTCAAGGAAGAATACTGTTAAGGACTTAAATTTATAGACTTGTGCATCTGATGCATGGAGTAAATATATTGAGAATAAAAATGAAAGTATTCTACAGTTCTGGAAAATTGTTTCCCAGTTTCATTATGGCTATAGGAGATAAGGACCCTATTTAATTACTTCAAAATTTAAAGCTTTGTCTTCTGTTTATATGAGTCAATCATGAAGTTTCTGAAAACTTGTTATATAAAAGTAGTAACATTTGGAAAACAAAGGGAAAGTTAAAAATTACTATATGAGATAGTGTGCTTCCAAGGGGAGGCCTTGGTTCAAGGTCTGTCACTAACTTGCCACGCAGCCGGCAGTAAATCACTTTACACTTCTGGACCATAGCTTCCTTGTCTGTCAGATGGAGTGCTTAGGTGTTTTTTTAAACCTAAACTGCCTCAGATACAAGTGTACTTCAGGGGTTTGTAGAGAGGAAGAAATTAGTGAGATACAGGTCCTCCAACCAGAGCAGCTCAGAGTTTTATCTGTTTTTTAGAAAACTGTTATCTTTGGAGAGTGGTGGGAAGGTGTTCTGAGTTCTTTCAGATTTTCCATGGTGAAAATGAACAGTTTTTATTTGTGTCTGCTTAATTATTAGATATTTTTGTTTTTATCAGGCTTGGAGAAAATTGAAGTTTTACAGCAACATGAAAATGAAGACATATATAAATTAGCATTTGAAATCATAGATCAGTATTTCTCTGGTGATGATGTAAGTATGCATTATGCCTGGATGTACATTAAAACCTATACATACTGTAAGTTTGCTAAGAATTTTCCTTTTATCATTAATACGACAAGTTTATATTTCTATCAGATACTCTTGAGGTGGCAATTCTCTAGTTATTTTTAATAATCTAAATTTTAGGGGGGCCTGGGTGGCTCAGTCGTTAAGCGTCTGCCTTCGGCTCGGGTCGTGATCCCAGGGTCCTGGGATCGAGCCCCACATCGGGCTCTCTGCTCAGCAGGGAGCCTGCTTCCTCCTCTCTCTCTGCCTGCCTCTCTGCCTACTTGTGATCTCTCTGTCAAATAAATAAATAAAATCTTTAAAAAAAAAATTTTTTTAAAAATAATCTAAATTTTAAAAAATTAATGATTGTTTTCCATCAGTGAGTTTTTTTAATTTTTATTTTATTTTTAAGATTTTATTTATTTGACAGTACAAAAGGGGGGAGGGCCAGGGAGAGAGGGGAAGCAGACTCCCCACTGAGCAGGGAGCCTGACTCACTGCTCAATCCCAGGACTCCAGGATCATGACCTGAGCCAAAGGCAGATGCTAACCAACTGAGCCATCCAGAAGCCCATCAGTCAGCTTAAAAAAAAAAATACTGAGTTTGAAACATCATTACAAGGTAAAAGTACAAAAATAGGTCTTTGAGGGGCACCTGGCTGGCCCAGTCAGTAAATCATGAGACACTTGATCTCAGGGTTGAAAGTTTGAGCCCCGTAAAGATTACTTAAAAACAAAACAAAACAAAACAAAAACTTCTTGTTGCATTTGTAATCTGTTAAATGGGAAGAAATAGTACAGTTGACTCTTGAACAAGTGTTTGAACTACACAGGTCCACTTATAGGTAGTTTTTCTTTGGTTTTTGGTTTTTTGTTTTTTGTTTTTTTTTTTAAGATTTTATTTATTTATTTGACAGACAGAGATCACAAGGAGGCAGAGAGGCAGGTAGAGAGAGAGAGAGAGGAGGAAGCAGGCTCCCTGCTAAGCAGAGAGCCCGATGTAGGGCTCGATTCCAGGACCCAGGGATCATGACCTGAGCCGAAGGCAGAGCTTTAACTCACTGAGCCACCCAGGCACCCCTAGTTTTTGTTTTTGTTTTTTTTAAAGATTTTTTTTTTTATTTATTTGACAGATCACAAGTAGGCAGAGAGGCAGGCAGAGAGAGACAGGAGGAGGAGGCAGGCTCCCTGCTGAGCAGAGAGCCCGATGCGGGACTCGATCCCAGGACCCTGAGATCATGACCTGAGCCGAAGGCAGAGGCTTTTACCAATGAGCCACCCAGGCGCCCTGGTTTTTGTTTTTTATGAATACAGTACAGTACTGTAAATGTATTTTCTGGAGTACTGGGTGATTCAGTCAGATGCATGATTTTAGGGTCCTGGGATCGAGCCCCGTGTGGGCCTCCCCACTCAGTGGGGAGTCTGCTTGTCCCTCTTCCTCTCCCCCTGCTTATGGTCTCTCTCTCTTTCTCTCTCTCAAATAAATAAAATCTTTCCAAAAAATATATTTTCTCCTTCTTAGAATTTTCTTAGTAATATTTTCTTTTCTCTAGCATACTTCATTATAAAAATACAGTATATAGGGGCGCCTGGGTGGCTCAGTGGGTTAAGCGTCTACCTTCAGCTCAGGTCATGATCTCAGGGTCCTGGAATCAAGCCCCGCATCAGGCTCTCTGCTCAGCAGAGAGCCTGCTTCCTCCTCTCTCTTCTGCCTGCCTCTCTGCCTACTTGTGATCTCTGTCTGTCAAATAAATAAATAAAGGCTTTAAAAAAAATCCCTTTAAAAATACAGCATATAATACATATAATATACAAAATATGTGCTAATGAACTGTTTATGTTTATCAGTAAGGCTTCAGTCAACAGTAGGCTTTCTACAGTTAAATTTGGGGGAGTCAGAAGTTATACTTGGATTTTTGACTCTGCATTGGGGAGGGGTTGGTGCCCCTTGCCCCCGTATTGTTCAAGGGTCAACTGTAATTATAGAAATGATGTGTGTTCAGATAGGTAAAATAAATCTACAGGTACAGAAGCTTAAGAATGGACTAGGGAGGGCGCCTGGGTGGCTCAGTGGGTTAAAGCCTCTGCCTTCGGCTCAGGTCATGATCCCTGGGTCCTGGGATTGAGCCCCACATCGGGTTCTCTGCTCAACAGGGAGCCTGCTTCCCTTCCTCTCTCTCTCTGCCTGCCTCTCTGCCTACTTGCGATCTCTGTCAAATAAATAAATAAAATCTTAAAAAAAAAAAAAAAGAATGGACTAGGGATGGGGGAGGGGATAAAAAAATTGGAGCACTTTTTAAATGTGTGTTCAGTTTAATTAAATTGTTAAATTACTTGGGGCACCTGGGTAGCTCGGTTGGTTGAGTGTCCAGCTCTTGGACTCTTGATTTTGGCTCAGGTAATGAGATTGAGACCCACTTTGGGCTTAGAAGTCAGCAGGGAGTCCTGCTGGAGATTTTCTGTCCCTCTGCCCTCCCCTCCCCAACAGCTGGCACACCCGCACTCTCTCTAAAATAAATAAATCTTTAAAAAAAAATAAATTGTTGGGGCACCTGGGTGACTCAGTGGGTTAAAGCCTCTACCCTCGGCTCAGGTCATGATCCCAGGGTCCTGGGATCGAGCCCCCAGTCGGGCTCTCTGCTTAGCAGGGAGCCTGCTTCCTCCTCTCTCTCTCTCTCTTTGCCTGCCTTTCTGCCTACTTGTGACCTCTGTCTGTCAAATAAATAAAATCTTTTAAATAAATAAATTGTTAAATTTCTTAATATTATTGATTTAAATATTTTTATTGATTGAAACATACAGAATGATTTCATAGCATTTGAATAGAACTCTCATAAGAAGTTCTGCTTATACCGTAACATGTAGTATCTTAACATAATAAGGACTTTTTGTTTTTTATAGATTGATGAAGATCCTAGCCTCATTCCTGAAGCAACACAAGGAGGTACTTACAATTTTGACCCAACAGCCAACCTTCAAACAAAAGAATTTAATTTTTAAGTTCAGTTGAGTGCAGCATCTTTCCCAATTCAATACGAAGCACCACCAGATGGCTACCAAATGACAAGAAGAAGAACAACAACAAAAGGCTCCAAAACACACATGCCTCTTCGTTTTGATGCTTCTAAAGCAAGCCATGTCTCAGTCACTTTGCAGTTGCCAAAAGTTACTATCACATGGACTGTAAATGCATATGCATGATTTCCTAAACTGTTTTAGAATTCTCCTTAACAATCTCAACTACCCTATTTTTCCCTCTTCCCTGGTGCCACATGCTGACAACTGCAGTCTCCAGTTTAGAATATTCCATAGTGGTGGCATGTCAGCTGCCCACTTGATATTCCTTTGGAAAATGGTGCGCTGTGGATCAAGACACTTTGGTATGATGCATATACACGTTGGAAGACTTTAAAGAGGTGCAGTCTGATCTGAGCCTCCATCATTGTCCTCCACAAACATATTTTCATATTCTTTATGTGGAAGAATAGATTTTAAAGTACAAGCCAAATGATTTTCATTGGTGGAACTGACACACAAAAAAGTAACTTAAAAAAAGAAACTTGGTTATTGATTAAACAGATAAGTTTAAAAAAAAACTGTGCTTCATCTACCAGTAATTGATGTGTTTATTATCTGCCTCAGAAGCCAGGGTTGGAGGAAGAACTTTAGCTATGGATGGTAATGCTTTCGCCATTATACCTAATTTTTGAGAACAGCAAGCCCTATTTGACCACTCACTTCAGCCTGTGTGTTCCTGCTGTTTTGAAGTAATCAAATGCTGTGCATGGTATTTTACCTGAGCTGCAACCTGTTACGGACTTGAACTTCTGTTTAAGTTGAAAGCAAGAGTCCCTGACTATAAAGAAAAAAACAAATATAAAACAACAACAAAAAACAAAGGTCTGAAGTACCAATTGGTGATGTTTAAAAAAAAAAAATCTTGCTTTCAGCTTTCAGGAGTTAATATTTTTTGTTTTAAATTGATAATTGGATATGGTTGATTTATATTGGGTTTAAACTGTGGAGCTTTCATGTTTACTGTAATTTAGTCTTAAAATATTTTTTACTTAGTAACCAGTGCTTTTGATAATGTGGTTGGCAACAAACCAGCAACTATTTAGAAGTGTTATAAAACTTCATTCTTTGAGTATTGGGAAAGTTAATTCAGATCCTACTCTAAAAGCATATTCACATATTAAAAGATTCAGACAAGGATCTGTGTAGAGGAATAATCTGCAGTTATTTGACATAAATCTGATTTTCAGTGATCTTTAAGCAATTCTGCAAAATTTGGTATTACTATGTAAAGTCCTTGCTTTCGGTAAATTGTCTGACCCAGTTATTAATGAAAGAATATGAATTTGAAAATTTTTAAACTGAATAATTTGTGCTGTCACAGAAATGGTTTTGTTGCTATTGTTTACTGGGTATAATTTCCCAATGCATTGATGTGAAGGGATAGAAAAATCTGAACTAATCTAGTATCCGATGGGGGGTTTATTTACTGTGATGAAGATGAGACAGATGCCATCAGAGCTTCGTGAATCAGCTGGGGTGTTTTCACTGATAAACAACACATAGCAGGTGTGCGTTCATGACAAACATATGTATCTGCCAAGGTGGAGCCACTTTAAAGAGCGAGTTTTGTCTTGTATCTAAAATGGATACAAGCGTATGTTTAAACTGCAAGATTTTTACTTGCTAGAGAATCTGTTTTAATATAGTGGTTTGGCCTCTGATTATTTATAGGTTTTATAAATTTTAGAATCAATTTCTCTTTAAGGTGGCTCAGATTTTTCAACTCTTGTGCACATAAAATTGAGTTGAAGTTCATTGTGCCTTTTTTCTTTATCCAAATTTTGAGTTAAAGCTTCATATGGTAACTGCATCCTGTTCAGACACTGTAGTCGAAATTTTTGAAACTATGTGGTGTTCACTAAAGGTAGGAATAACAAAGTCAAAGCTAATTAAGGTCACAAACTTCGGTGAAACCCTTAAAGTCCAAATCTTCTCGATATTGTGAATTGTACCCCTTCCAGTTTAGTTTCTTCTGGACTCTCCCTACTACTTACTGACAGTTACCTTTATAAATTTTGCACACATCGAGATTAAACTGGGCCTCTACTGTGCCGATTCCTATTTCCTCTTGTGTTTTAAGCGCGAACTAACATAAGACATTAGCATCAAGTAGTGCAGACATACGTATGCATTTGCTTGATTCAATTTGTTGTGACCTTATCAGTTTGGAATTGGAATTGCACCATTTCGTAGACAAAGGAAACTTAAGTATATTGCTGCACTTTTAAGTTTTCAGAACAGTGTTGAAAAATTGCATTGTTTTTATTTTTTTTTAAACTCAGTTAAAAAAAACTAAAACGTTCTTTCAAAAGAGGCATCTAAATGTGTTCCTAATTTTGTATATGGGCTTAGGTTTTGTAACCAATAAAAAAAGCTGCTATCAAATATGATAAAACATTGAAGAACTTATTTCTAAGAGTTTCTTAGTTTCGTAGTTTTGTTTTCTGAGTGGTTAAATTTAAATTTGGAACTATTTTTCAAACAACCACAACGGGGGGCAAGTCATGCTTTACTCTTTCATTGTATTTTAATTTCTCTCTTACATTATAACAGACCAGGACAATAACAGTGCTAGATTTCAGAGTATTTTGTGAAAAATAAGAAGTGCCCAAATCTTTATTATTTTCTGACTTGCTCTAGCAGTACCACAAACCAGGTGGCTTCAAACAGGAGGAACTTACTGTTGTCCAGTTCTGGAGGCCAGAAGTCGGAGATCAGGTGCAGGCTGGGACCCTCTCTGGAGGCTCTGGGGAGGACCCTTCTTTGTCTCTTCCCAGCTTCTGGGGTGCCGGGCAGTGCTGGGAGTTCCTCAGCTTGCAGTGGCATCCCTCCAGCCCCCGCTGTCGTCCTCGTCACGTGGCCTTCTGCCTGCGCACCTCAGGTTTAAATACCATGACTTAGGCTGTTTGAGAAAATGGTGTGATTATGACTTTCATGAACCAAGCAGCAAAATCAAACCTTACGGCCTGTCTAATCCTTGAGAACAAGTAACTATGGAAGATAGGAAGTGAAGTAAACTTGGAAGTTTTAACCTGTGAGATAGAGGTTGTGGCTCTAAATGAAATCTTGGATTAATTAAATGACAAAGGAACAACTGAACTTTTGAATATACAGATATTTTTACTTTAGTATAATGCCACTTCAAATTATTTTTGAAAGAAGTCAGTGTGTAAAGTAAATAAATGTGATAGTACTTCTATGTCATCTTGCCATGATTTCCTTCAGAAGAGTTGTCCTTTTTGGAGGATTATTTAATTATTACAAGTGAAAATTTATGAATGTCAGTTGTCTTACAGTGATGGTTGTAACCCTAGTTGCACCAGGGGATTTCAATTAAATCTATTTGGAGAAAGGGAGTATAATTTCTATACATTGAGCTTAAGCTGTAAGTCTTAAGGCATATAACCCAAGGAGTGTTCTATATAACCCACCATTAATTTGTCTGAAGTTTTTTTTTTTTTTAAAGATTTTATTTATTTATTTGACAAACGGAGATCACAAGTAGGCAGAGAAGCAGGCAGAGAGAGAGGAGGAAGCAGGCTCCGTGCTGAGCAGAGAGCCCGACGTGGGGCTCGATCCCAGGACTCTGAGATCATGACCTGAGTCGAAGGCAGAGGCTTTAACCCACTGAGCCACCCAGGTGCCCCCATTTGTCTGAAGTTTTAAAGGGATGCTTTATGGTGTGCATAAAGCTAAAAAGTAGTGCAAAAAGTACCATATAGAGGTAGACATGTATCTCTCTGTCCTGTGTATAGCTGGGGCTCAGTATTATATTAGGAGAAAGTGTTTGGGGAAAAGGGTTTGAGAATGTAGCCTGTTTACCTCCTTTAACCACCTTATTTGTCCCTGAAACTCCTCAACTAACTTTGACCTAAATCAGGGTTTCTCAGACCCCGCAATAGCGACATTTTAGGCTGGCTTATTCTTTGCTGTGGGGGGCTGTGCTTTGCACTGCAGGATGTTCAGCAGCATCTTTAGGCTGTGCCTACTAAGTACCTCTGCATTCCCCAGTCGCCGTGACAACAAAAATGGTCTCCGGGCATTGCCAAATGTCCATCCCCTGGTAGCCAAATTTGCCTGGGTGCAAACCACTGGCCTAAGACATGCCTTTTTGTTGTGTAAACAGTCCTGACTTTGCTCAGACGCATCAGCTAAAAAGAGAGGAGACAAAAATACGCCTTTTCTTCCTTCTCCATTTTAGGAGAAATCAGAGCCAGACCTATCACCCACCTGTAGGAACTCCTCGTAGTACTGAGCCCCATCTATTGCAAAGGACTTAGGACAGAAATGGGAATATGGAGGAACTACTAACTTTCTTGAATTTATCCTGTGGCAAGAAAAAAAAAAAAGTGTGTGAACCAAGCAAATGTGTTAATTGCCCACAATTTTCACAACACTGCCCTGTAGCAGTGTTTTTCAGACATTTTTAGTTGAGATATTTAAGTTCTCTGGGAAAGCTGGAGTGGGACCAGAAAATTACAGCATAGTCTGAAAAGCACTTCTTTGAAGCCCTGTGAGAGACTGGACCCATCAGGAAACCTACAAGTTTATTAAAAATGATCACAAGCAGTGGAACTATGAGTCATGCTATAAAGGACGTGTTCCCGCAGGGAACTTCTACAACATCCCTCTTCCTTACCCTAACAAAATTGCCATCCACCTTCTTGAGTCAGTCTCTTTTGTCAAACTGGTACCCAGAGATAAACGGGGACTTGTGCCAAGTAACGTGCAAATCCACAAGATAAACACATCTTCATGGGACAGCAGATTTACTTGATGATAAGTAGAGCAGTTTTATGGTTATACAAGTCTAAGTGTTACAGAGTAAAGGACACCTTTTCTGTGACATTTTAAAGATAAAATCAGATTTTTGAGGAAGGCTGTTTTATGGAAACATTCCTGCAGGAGTTGGAGAGTTTGAGAAGCAATGATGAAATGCTCTTATGAGACCTTATTTTACTTTGCAGAATAGCTTTTTAGCTGTTACCAACTCTTTTCTTAATACTGAACAAAAGGTACTACTCTTTTTTTTAAGATTTTATTTATTTATTTGACAGAGATCACAAGTAGGCAGAGAGGCAGGCAGAGAGAGAGAGAGAGAGGAGGAAGCAGGCTCCCTGCAGAGCAGAGAGCCCGATGTGGGGCTCGATCCCAGGACCCTGGGATCATGACCTGAGCCGAAGGCAGAGGCTTTAACCCACTGAGCCACCCAGGTGCCCCAAAAGGTACTACTCTTAAATGACCATCTTTATAAATAAAGTTTGTGTTATTCCTCGTTACCAGAAGAGGCAGATCTGCATTTATCAGTTGTCTTCCTCAACCTGAACACCCCGTGCATTTCAGCCAACTGTATAAAGTCGTTCCTGGAACTGTTTCCTGTCACGTGCATTCCAAAGACCCCAAGAATAATGTGATGTGACCAGATCCTCAGTAAAATGGAATAGGAACATCCCATTATCTGGACACTTAATTCTATTAATGTGGAGGAGAGTTTTTCCATTATAATACCAGCTTCATCGTAATTAGACTTGTGATCAAGTAACAGTCTCAGCTCCCCTTGTCATCAGCTCTCTTTGACTCAGTAGTTGGCATTTACACTTTCAAACCTAAATATAAGAATTTATAAATGCCATATTTCTGATTTCAGCCCAGATTCCTCATAGTAAGATCAGATTCTGTTTATATGTATCCTTTCCGTGTCTTCAGTCACGTAGGAATCACCATGGTAAATTAAAGGGTGTGAAAGAAAGCAAGTACAGGGGCACCTGGGTGGCTCAGTTAAGTGTCTGCCTTTGGCTTGGGTCATAATTCCGGGGTCCTGAGAACGAGCCCTGTTCCCCTCTTCTGCATGCTGCTCCCTCTGCTTGTGCTCTCTCTGTTAAATAAATAAAAACAAATCTTTAAAAATATATATAACTAGAGCAAAAATAATGATGGGGAGCAGGATTACTAGGGACATGGGA
The DNA here is from genome assembly GCF_002288905.1 of Enhydra lutris kenyoni. NCBI lineage: Eukaryota > Metazoa > Chordata > Mammalia > Carnivora > Mustelidae > Enhydra > Enhydra lutris. The sequence continues at coordinate 2,477,762 of NW_019154099.1, forward strand.
GGGTCTAAAGAGGTTGGTAGGGGCCAGGTCCCACAGCTGGTAAGTCAGTCTAAGAGCAATGGGCAATCATCATTACTCATTATCGTTATCATTCCACAAGAATGATGATAGAAGAATCATGTGTAGTAACGATCATTGACTGATAAGGTAAGGATAGGAAATGTACCTGGGGTTAGCGATGTCTAGAGGTCACATTAGTGAGTGTGAAGCACTGAAGCAAGAGAAGGTGAACAGCTTGGTCCATGAAGTGGATGGGATCAAGAGGTACTTGGCAGCTAAAATAGGAGTTGGTGATGCCTTAGATCTGGAGTTTGAAGAGAGGGAAGTACTGTGGATGATTTATAGGTTTCTGGGTTGCAGTCACTGATGAGTGGAAGTAGCACAAGATAGGGAACACTGGGAAAGACTCAGACATAGGGAATAGAAGGTGATGAGTTCAGTTTGGGTTGTGTTAAGACATCTAAATGACAGTCAAGAAGGGCAGTAGGAAATATTGCTCTGGGGCTTGGAGGAGAGAGCTGGGCTAGAGATTTGAATTCTCCACCTGTTTGGGTGGTTATTAATGCAGGGGGTGATCATGAAACTGCCTGTGTCCAGCATTTGGAATGAGAACAGGGCTTAGGACAGCATTGTGGAATTCCAACATTGAATGGGCATATAGTGGAGGATGAGCTTTCAATGGGAACAGAAGGTATAGATAGGGAAGTAAAAAGTAAGTCCTGCGTGTTTCCTCAGAAAATAGAGAGAAAAGAGCTTCCAGGGTCCTGTGATGCTGTTGAGAAGTAAAGTGAGGACAGGAAATGTCCTTTGGGTTAGTGATAACAGATGTCACCAGTCACCATAGTGTGTATCACTGAGACAAGGGAGGAAACTAGAGTAGGAAGGACTGAGGAGCAGGGACACAATATGGAGACATTAAATCTAATCAGGTTTTTATTTTGCTCCAAAGGGGAGGGCAGGGTCACTAAAGGGTGATACAGGGAAATTGGTGGGGGGAAATCCCATTGAGAAAGATGTTAACTCTACATGAGAAGAGTGATGAACAATTTTCTAAGTTACAGGAGAGAATCCAAAGCGTAGGTGGCAAGATTGGATATACTCACTTTTTCAGTCAGCACTTAACTTAATTGAGCAACTAGTATATGCCAAACTCTGTAACAGGTGACAGGGATGGAGCAGCCAAGAAGCCAAACACAGTCCCTGGCCATGTGGAACTTATACTCTAGTGGCAAGAGACTAGCAATAAATGCGTAAATAATTTAATTTATCTGGTGTTAAATCTATATAAAATATTATATAGGGAGTAACCAGGGGAGAAAGTTCTTGAAATTGTGCACAATGCCAGAAAGCATATTTTAAAATTGTGGTAAGATACACATAACAAAATTTGCCATCTTAACCATATTTTAAGTGTATAGTTTGGTACTGTTAAGTAATATTCACATCGTTGTGCAATCATACTCCATAACTTTTTCATCTTGCAAAATTGAAACTCTATAAGCCATTAAACAACTCCTCTTTTTACCCTTACTGAGCCCCTGGCATCTTCCATTCTATTTTCTGTTTCTAGGAATATGGCTACTTTAGATACCACATATAAATGAAATCATACCATTATTTCTCCTTTTGTGACTGGCTTATCTCAGCCTAACCCCCTCAAGATTTATCCATGTTGTAGCATGTGACGAGATATCTTTCCTTTTTATGGCTGAATAATATTCCATTGTATTTTAAAACAAATGAATACTTTTTTAGCCTAAGTACCCTAGTGATAATTAAGTATAAGTATTTAAAAATTCCTTTTTTTTTCTTTCTTTCTTTCTTTCTCTTTCTTTCTTTCTTTCTTTCTTTCTTTCTTTCTTTCTTTCTTTCTAAGTCTGAAGCTCCAGTTTATCTGGGCATCCTGTATTTTATTTGGCCATCCAAAAGCGAAGACACAGACTTGGTCAATAAGGGTTACAACTCTTCTTAAACTCTGACTCCGTTCTCCAGTGCTAAGTCTCTTAGTAACGGAGGCCTAAGAAAGGGAGTGAGGAGAAGGTTGAAAGCAAACAAGATGCTAGCAAATGCAGAAAGAAAACGTTAACGTGGTGATCAGCACAAAGTGGCACTTCTTTAGGGGAGAGCTATAACTGCCTACAAGACGTCAGCGTGCAGGGTCAGAAAGCAAAGGTCTCGTGGGTTCCGGCTTCCATAGTCTCTGAGAGTCCGTAGGCAAGTTACTCTGAGGCTGTTTTCATGTTTGTAAACGAGGAAAACATTGACCTCCTAGGGTTGTTGTGACTTGGATAGACAATTAAAAGAATCCAGTGTCCAGCCAATATAACCTAATGCTCCTCTCCCCCATACTTCTGCTGTTTCTGTGGACTTTTAAGAAATGAGCTCAGAGGGGCACCTGGGTGGCTCAGTGGGTTAAGCCTCTGCCTTTGGCTCAGGTCATGATCCCAGGGTCCTGGGATCGAGCCCCACATTGGGCTATCTGCTAAGCAGAGAGCCTGCTTCCCCTTCTCTCTCTGCCTGCCTGTCTGCCTACTTATGATTTCTGTCAAATTAAAAAAAAAAAAAATCTTTTAAAAAAACGTAAAGAAAGAGATAGGGTCAGAGTAAGCCACCAGGGTTTTAAAAAGCCTGCTGGTGCGTGAAAATGCCCTTGGCCCTCACCTCTCCTGCAAGACTCGCAAGGGCCTCATTAGGACCTTTTGTTCCTAAAATTCTTCCCGGTCTATTGGCAATATTTCTACCATTTGGACTTCGCTTTGCTGCTTAAGGTTTTGAACCTTGCTGAAAGAGCCCATCAGAAGGTGTGGCTACTGCCAGTCTTTTGGGCTTAGTCGGGGAGCAGGTCTGGTCCAGGCAGTTAGGCGGGTTCGTGAGCAACATCCCGACTCTCCTGAAAACCTCCAGGCTCCAAGGGCCGGCCTGGAGAGGAGGCGGGAAAGAAAGCGCCTCCCCCGCTCGCCAGCGCAGAGCGGCCCCGCCCCGTCCTGGCACTTCCCCGGCGGGCTCCGGTTCCCAGGCTCCGCCGGCCGCTGGCAGCATGGGCGCGGGCTGGGAGCTGGGGACCGAGGCGGGTCGCTCGCTGCTGATGTGCGCCGCGCTGCTGCTCGCGGGTTGCGCGCTGGGCCTGCGCCTGGGCCGCGGCCGGGGGCCGGCGGACCGCAGGGTGCTCGCCTGGCTCTGCTACGACGCCCTGGTGCATTTCGCCCTGGTAAGTGCGTGCGCCGCCGCTCTCGGGACCCGACCCTCCCTGGTCGCGGGTGCTCCCGGAAAAGGACCCGGACGGGTGGGCCGCCTCGCGCCCTGCAGCGGACCGTCGGTCTGCGGAGACCGGGAGGTGCCTGGAAGCCGCGGGGCTTCCCTCTCGGGCCCCTCGTGTGGAAAGAGCGCGTGCCTTCCTGGGGTACCAGCTCCTCTGCCGGATTAAAAACCAAAAAACCCTTTGAAAATGGTTATTTCTGTACCGTGTTATGTTAGTTTGATTGTAAGCAACCCAAAGGCCTTGGCTTACGTGACCTGCACGTAAATGTTGCACGGAAACTAACTGAGATCGTGAGCGTTTTTGAGTGCCCGAGAGCCAGCAGAGAGGGATGAGGAGGCGCACTGCGCAAAGTGCGAGGGCCCGTACCAAAACGAAACATCCCGCGTGCCCTGAGAGTAATCACCATGTTTGGGTAATGACTGCCAGGCACAGCGCGGTGTTCACTATTTCCGATCTTTACAACACCCTGTAATCTACTTATGGTCCCTGTTTTACCGAGGAGAGAACACGCCGTGCAAAGTTAGGTGACTTTACAGGCCCACACAGCTGGCATGGTTCTCAATCAGTAGAGTCTGGCTCCAAAGCTTGCACTCTTTGTAACATGCCGGGTTTGGGGAACCATGTCCCTAAAAATTCAACCCATTTTATAAATAACCAGGAGGTTAGTATTTAAGGAAATTCTGTTGAAATGCCTCCCTCCTCCATGCACACACTTTTTTTTTTTTAAGATTTTATTTATTTATTTGACAGAGACAGAGATCACAAGTAGGCAGAGAGGCAGGCAGAGAGAGAGGGGGAAGCAGGCTTCCTGCTGAGCAGAGAGCCCCGATGTGGGGCTCGATCCCAGGACCCCGAGATCATGACCTGAGCTGAAGGCAGCGGCTTAATCCACTGAGCCACCCAGGCGCCCCTGCACACACGTTTTTTAAAGTTTCTTTCTTTCTTTCTTTCTTTCTTTCTTTCTTTCTTTCTTTCTTTCTTTCTTTTTAAGATTTTATTTATTTGACAGAAAGAGAGCACAAGCAGGGGGAGCAGCAGAGGGAGAGGGAGAAGCAGGCTTCCCGCTGAGCAGAAAGCCCCGGTGATGTGGGGCTCAACCCCAGGACCCTGAGATCATGACCTGAGGCAGAGGAAGTCGCTTAACTGACTGAACCCCTAAAGGTTTTGTTTTTTTTCCTGTTTTATTTTGTTTTTTGTTTTTTAACAACTAAGCCAAAATAGCTGTTTTGCAAATTTGACCTTGCTTTGATCTAGGCAGACCTGTGGTTGATCGAAAGCCGAAGTCTGGAGTATGGAGAAAGAAGGAGAAAACAAAAAGGTTTTGATAAACATTTAGGTCTCTAAATGTTGATGGGTTGGATATGTGCACATACCAGATGTTGCTGAAATGTGAAATTCTTTCTTTCCTGAAAGTTTACATGTTGGAAATAAGAAAGAGTGAACAGTCCTTCAGCTCCTTCATTTACAGAGTTGATTTTTTAAGGTGTCCTTGGACACATGGTCTCCCAAAGAACAGGGGTAGTAGAACAGGGTGGCTGGTCCTCTTAAAGAAAATGTAGTATATTTTAGACATACAGAAATGTATCATGATACAAAAACATATACCCATATGCCCACCTAGTTTAAGAAAATTAAGTCTGCTTTTCAAGCACAGGCTGTTATAGGTAACATCACACATATCTCCATTTGTGGCACCTTGAGGTTTAAGCCCACACGTGGGGTCATTGCTCCTGTCTCCTCCCACCTCCTGTTCTGAAGGCAGTGTCCCTCCCACAGCCCACCATATGAATGCACCATACCTTTCATTTTTTAATTCTAAATGGCACATTTTTTCACATATTAGAAAAATGATATTTTATATCTGTGAAATTGGTTTATATCTTATAATTGATGATGAAATATGATAACTTAGCTAGCTTGTATTAATAGGTACATTTTTATTTTGCTGTTTACATACCATGCTTCAGCCAGCGTCTTTGTACACATATCATTGAGATTGGTGAGGAGGGCACTTGAATGAAGGTTAAAACCGGCAAGAAAAATGTGTGTGCACAGTACCTTTGGCTGGGAGTTTACTGCAAGAATACCGGTAAAATGTGGCATAGGCAAAGATTGGTAAAGAAAGCCTCCCAGAGAATTGGAACTACAACTCACTTGTTCACACTAGAACCTGAGCTGCCTCTTCTTAGTCCTTTAAAGTTCTCAAAAGGAAGGAGACATTGGGATGTGTTGGCCACCATCAAAGCCTCTAGAGCCCCCCGTTGGACAGGGTTTCCAGCCAAGCATTCCCAAAGGCATTTCAGCTCCCTGACATCCAACCAGAGTGTGGTTCCTGGGGCTGCAGCCCAGGGCCAAAGCTTGGTTGGTTATGGCCAGGGGGAAGGACAGGCTGATTTCCCACCAGGGCACCTGGAAGGAGTTAAGGCAACATACATGGAGAAATCAGTGGTTTGGCTCACCCTTCCTCACAGGTGGCCGTAGACGTTCTTTGGGTGGGTGCTTCATGGTTTTCCCCCCTTCTCTGCAATCTAAATAGAACTTTCTAGGCATGGCCAGCACAGGGAGGCAGGATATGGATGTCTGTGTTTTGGGAAACATCACCTGATTAACTAGAGCACAGGGTCTACCTAGGGAAGAAAGTGGGAGGACAGGCTAGAAAGGCACTTGAACGACAAGTAGGACTTTGAATTTCATCCTGTAATAGGAAGCCGTTGAAGAAAGATCTCAGGCAAGGAAGTAGCATGGCCAAAGCAGATCTTTCAAAAATGATTTGGTGGTGTTGTATTAAGTCAGAAATTGTAAAGGGTCTGAGATTATACCCTTCTTACAAATTAACAAGTTAGCCTGGTTGATTTCCCCAAGTGCCGCCAGCAGCACACAAGGGTCTGCTCATGCCTGCACAGGCCATGGGGGCGTTTCCGGGCAAGGAACAGCAAGCTCAGGCTCCCATCTTACCTGGAGTTGCAGGTGACTTGCTCCTACTTCTCGGGAGAGAGTCCTTATCTTTAGTCAAGAATGTAAACAAATCTCTGGGAAGGAAAGGCAGGTCTTTATCTCTACTACCCTGGAACACCTTAGGAAAGAGAGATCTCTTTAGGTTTACTACCTTGGAGTGTTTCCTTATATAAAGATTCTTGAATCTGTTGTAAATGCCTGTGCTCAGAGACCTCAGACAGTGCAGGAATACAAGGCGTACACAGAGAATTCTCTGCCAGCGTAGTGGATGGTGGGTTGGAAAGGATAGTGAAGGGACAAAAAGATCAGCTAAAATCAAGTGCAGTATTTGAGGAGTGAGATGAAAGAGGACTGAGCTAAGGTGGAATTGGAAGCTAAAATGGGGAAAAAAGTTAAATCCAACAGACCTTCCAGGGGAGAACGTTGTAAGTCAAACTTGTACGTTGGGGGTGGAGAAGACGGGGATCCTGTAGACAATCTTAGTGAAGACAGGAAGACCAGATTTTAGAACTGTGAATCTGGGGTTCTGGTGTATAGTTGAGGAGAAATGGCCAGAAGGCAGTTGAAACTGTAAGATTAGCTGGAGAGACAGATTCAGGGCAGAGTGGAGGGAGTTGGACGTTTTTACTGCTTTGGAGGAGACAGCAGGAAGCTCTGGGAGTGAGCATTTTCTGAGCAAGAGAGAACAGAAAGGTGAAAATGCTGAGGATTGAGAACAGAATCTTTAAAAATGTCTTAAAATGTGTATGTGTTGAACAGCCAGGAAGAGGAAGAGCCAGGAAGGAGAGACAGTGGGCCGGACCAAGAACCGGGATAGTGCTGGGTCCTGGGACCCAAGGGAAGGAATGACAACATCACTGTCAATTGCTTCAGGACAATTTAAACATTTAAAAAGGTGAGGGCTGAGCCGGAGCCTCTGGGTCCAGTGATTAAGAAGTCAATCAAGAAATTGTTAGTAGGGCTGGGCGCCTGGATGGCTCAGTTGCTTAAGCATTTGCCTTCTGCTCAGGTGATGATCTCAGGGTCTTGGGATCGAGCCCCACCTCGGGCTCCTTGCTCAGCGGGGAGACTGATTCTCCCTCTGTCCCTCACCCTGTTCTTGTACTGATTCTCACACTTGCTCTCTCGCTCGCTCTCTCTCTCTCTCTCAAATAAATAAATAAATAAAATCTTTAAAAAGAAAAAAAAAGAAGCCGTCATTGGTAAGACTGCCTAGCTGGCTCAGTTGGTGGAACATACAACTTTTTATCTCAGGGTCATGAGTTCAAGCCCCATGTTGGGAGTAAAGTTTACTCAAAAGAAAAAAAAAGTCATTGGTAAAAGTATTGTTTGAGAAGCTAAGAACTTAGCAAGGGGGGTAGAAAAAGAATGGAGGCAGCATATGAAAGACCTAGAGATTTGATGGTGGGAGGAAGAAGAGTGTAAGAGGGTAGCTCAAAGACATTGAAGGAGCAGGCAGGGACTTTGGGTTCTGTCTGAGATGGGAAGGTCTGGGAGCATCTGTGAGCAAGAGCTCGGTCAAGGGAAAAGTGAAGGGGCAGAGAAGTCAGCTGTACAGCACTTGCTGTCCAGTGCTGTGCCTGGGCATGTGAATTAACCTACAGCAGAGCTGAATCTGCCTGAATCTACTCCCTGTCCTCAGATCAAACCCCTCTGATTGACTAGTTCCTCCCACACTTTCCTCATTGAAAGCATGACTTAGGCTTGTCCTCTAGGCTGAAGGACAGTTGTCATGGAAAACTTGGGCTTCAGCTGTCCACATTCATCCTACCGTAACACCCATGGGTCTTCCTTTAAGAAGTCCTGAGTCCCAATGGCTGGTCAAGTCCCTATTAATTTGTGTATTTTGGACATTACCCTTTTCCATTTAGCATCTCCATCTGTTCCCACTTTCCACAACAGTAGCTTCAGCCTCCGACTCTTGGGATTCTAAAAATTTCTTCCTCCTCCTACTTGCTTTATCATTAGGTCTCAAGTTGCCTTTTAGTTCAGTCTGTTACTGTCTCCTGTTTTCCCTTTCCTTTTTTGGCATAGTCATCTTCGTTGGTTTTGCTGTAAAATAGATCTCCTCTCCAGTAAATGCATTTATAGCCTTCGTGCTATTTGGCAGGCCTGGTGAATCACAGTTGATTTTGCTATATATTAATGGTAAAGCTTTGTGATGGTTAATTGTCTGTGTCAACTTGACTGAGCCAAGGGATGTCCAGTTATTTGCCCACATGTTATTCTGGGTGTTCTGTGAGGATGTTTTGGATAAGATTGACAGTTAAGGGTGCCTTGCCAGCTCAGGTGGTAGAGCATGCGACTCTTCAGTTATTGAATTCAAGCTCCATGTTGGGTGTGGAACCTCCTTTAAAACAAATAACATAACATAACATAACATAACATTTAAACTGGTAGACTGAGTAAGGGAGGTGGCCCTCCTAAATGTGGGTGAGCCTCATCCAATCAGTTGAAGGTCTGAACAGAACAAAAAGGCTGACCTTCGGGCAGAGTAAGCTAGAATGCTTCCTGCCTCACTCCCTTCAGACTGGTAGGTACATTGGCCTTTTCCTCTTTCAGACTCAAGCTGAAACAGTGGCTTTTCCTGGGTTTCAAACCTGCAGCCTTTGGGCTAAAACTACATCAGTTCTCCTGGTTCTCAGGCCTCCAGACTCATACCAAAACTACATCATCAGCTCTCCTCGGGCTCCAGTGTGCCCCCTCACCCTGCAGTTCATTGTCAACTTTCATGATCACATAAAACAGTTCCTTATGATGGGCCCTGTGTGTGTGTGTGTGTGTGTGTGTCTGTCTGTCTGTCTTTGTCTGTGTGTATCCCTATCCCATTGGTTCTCTTTCTCTGGAGAACCCTAATACAAGCTTAGAAAATGATGCCAAATTGAAAGTCCAAGGAATAGCACCCATAATGGCCCGCTGGCCTTTTCAGGGTATGGGGTACACAGCCATTCTGCTTCTGCAGACCAAAATCCAGTTTGTTTTCTAACACCCTGAACAAGACATGTGTTAGGGATAGATGTCTGGGTAGCTACACCGCAGAGTGAAATCCTGTTCTGTTGTTCCTCATTTCCACAAATATTTGAGTGCCTCTTTGGGGCCAGGTGCTGTGCTGGACACAGACAAAACACGTGGCCCCTGTGCTCTCAGAGCTTAGAGAGTAGCAGAAAGTTTTTCTCCAGTTGTTTCCCAGGGAAAATGACAGTTACTAATGTCACTCTCAGTGTAATCCATATGAGGAATTGCTTTTGCAGGGAAGTGCTGGGAAAAGCTTAGTTTCTCTCCCCAAAATTGGTTCATCTATTGCTTTCTGACAGCAAGAACAATGTAAATATTTCTCCCTTTTCATTTGGCTGCTTGGAAGCTCAGAACCACATTCAATTCTATAATAACAACAACATATATATATTCTTATTGGCCTCCTGATCTGGATTCTTATTCATTTTTATACTTTTTATGACTAATATTTTAAAATTCTTAAGTACATTTTAAAGTAGCTTTTAATGTACCGTTTAATTGAATGTTTTTGTTGTAATTGACCTACAATCCTAAAACATAAAGTGAAGTATATAAATGCTTTAAAAAATGTTAATCCTACTAAAATTTATTTCCTTTGAAATGGAAGAGATATCCTAGGGAAATACCATGTTTTTTTGTTTTTGGTTTGGTTTGGTTTTGTCCTTTGTAACACTACACACAATTTGTAATTGTTTTGTCTTCCTCTATCCCCAGTACCTGGCGTGGTGCCTGGTTTGTAGGAGCTGTTCTGGAGAATTTGTTGATACCCCATGAATGGAAGAGTGATCCTATCATTTCAATTTGTGGTAGTTATCAGTCATTTACATGTTAATCCTCAAATAGCACAAATATCTAAAATGTCAGAATGCGTTTCCTGTGTCAGTGTTTTAAAACAAAATTGGTTTAAATTTTCTATTCCCGTGATCACTGCCAAACATATAACATTTACAGATCTAAAAGGAAGAAAAAGATAAAACTAGCCAGAGATCATTATTGTTTGTATTCTCAAGAATAGTCTTTCAGGGGAGCCTGGGTGGCTCAGTGGGTTAAGCCTCTGCCTGTGGCTCAGGTCATGATCCTGGAGTCCTGGGATCGAGCCTCCGCATTGGACACCCTGCTCAGTGGGGAGTCTGCTTCTCCCTCTGCCCCTCCCCTCCCCTTCCCTCCCCTACTCGTTTTCTCTCTGTCTCTTGCTCATTTGCTCTCTCTCTCTCTCTTTCAAATAAATAAAAATAAAATCTTAAAAAAAAAAATCAAGACTCCAGAGAGATAGTCAGTGTTTATATTCCCGTCAGCTGCTTTATCACACCCGTGCCAGCGCCAGGCATCATTATTAGATCAAACAGCTCTTACTCGCTGGCTTAGGTCTTCTGGGTCTCATCTGACCCTTGACAAGAGGCTCCGTCCGGCCGCCGCTATAGCAGCCAACTCCGACTTGACTCCCTTCAGCTCCGAGCAGACAGCGCCTGCTGCCCGCTCCTGCCCCAGGCCTCTGGGGTGCAGCCCAGGTGTGAGGTCCTTGGGCTCCACCCAGCTTCCAGCTACCTGCCATGGTGACCTCCCGCAGTGATATCTGGGAGCCCCAGGATAAGTTCTTCCTCCCTCCCCTGAGTTGGACTTCCCAGAGAAGCAGTAGTGCGTATACAGTCTCTGGAAAAAGTCAAGGTAGGGATGGCAGCGTGTTGCTGAGTGGTGTTACTGAGTTACTAAGCTCGGTCACATAGCCTTAGGTCAGATTTGTCCTCCTTCTCTGTCTCCTTTCTCATCCCCCACCTGCTTCCAGCCTCCCTGGGAGAGCCATCTCCATAAAAGTGGTGGAACACAGTAGAATGTTTTTTGGGGGACCCAGGCTGAGATATACTCTCTCTCCCTCTCTCTCTCTCTCTCTCAATCTCTCTCTTTTATTTTTTTTTTTAAACTAATCTCTATTCCCACTGTGGGCCTTGAACTCATGACCCTGAGATCAAGAGTCATGTGCTGTACTGAGCCAGCCAGGCGCCCTGATACTCTTTCTTTTAATAGTTGCACATTAATTCCATAGCGTGGATGATTGAACCAAACATGCAACTTCAGGTTATTTCTAAGTTCCTTGCCACTAAAAACAGCCAAAATTTTATAATAAACGTCCTGGAGCAGGTATCTTTTCTTCCATTGGACAAGTTTAATCAAGCTGAAAAAAAAAATCAAAATAAATGGAATTGGTAAGCTTCCGTCATGTCTAGGAGTGGGAAATTCAGCCCCTTATTAGGAGTCCGCCTTCTTCTGTAGTCTCATGAGAACCCAGGAGACTTACATGATTCCCAGAAAAAAAGGATTGTGTCATCTTTGCTCCATCCTGATCGCACGATACCCTCACTAACAGAGCCCCATGCTTTCTAGAAGGTGGGCAGGCTTGCTGTTCTCTGCCAGACTTTGGGACAGGAATATGGGGCTTGGATCCTGGAATCCATCCCCTAATAGCCTGTTCTTTTTTTTTTTTTTAAGATTTATTTATTTATTTTGAGAGAAAGAGAGAGAGAAAACACCAGTAGGAAGGGCAGAGAGAGAAGGAGAAGCTCAGGCAGACTGTGCTCAGTGCAGAGCCCGACATGGGGCTCATCATGGGGCTCCATCTCACCACCCCGAGATCACAACCAGAGCTGGGTGCTTAACCAACTGTGCCACCCAGGCACCCCGATAGCCTGTTTTTCTATACGGCTCTTCCTCTCTTCCTTATTGAGCTGACAGGGGTGTACATAGGATAATACAAATGATCTCATTCATACTTTATTATACATCCTCTTCTTTTTGGCCGAGAAAGTGTCTCATTTGTTGACTAATCCATCCTTTCTCCACTTATTTGAGATTCTATTTTTAATCATATACTAAAATCTTTCATATGCATGGATAATTGGGAGATTTTAAAAATTCGGTTCTGTTTTAAGAATCTTTCAGTTTCAGGGATGCCTGGGTGGCTCAGTTGGTTAAGCAGCTGCCTTCGGCTCAGGTCATGATCCCAGCGTCCTAGGATAGAGTCCCACATCGGGCTCCTTGCTTGGCGGGGAGCCTGCTTCTCCCTCTGCCTCTGCCTGCCATTCTGTCTGCCTGTGCTCGCTCTCTCTCCCTCTCTCTCTTAAATAAAATCTTTAAAAACAACAACAAAAAAACTCTTAAAAAAATAAAAATAAAAAATAAAAAAAAAGAATCTTTCGGTTTCAGTTCTGTCCATACAGTGTTGTATTATTTTAGCCTGATGGTGCATTTTAATATCCGACAAAGCAAACTTCTTACCACTCACTTTCAAACACGTAAATATGAATCCTTCCACGTGAACTTTAGATTCCCTTTGCCAGATTTTAAAAGTTGGTGTTTTGCTTTGGGATTTTCTTCAACTCCTACTTTAACTTGAGAGTAAGTGATATCTTTACAATCCTGAGTCTCTTCAAAGAATTGAGTGGATCTCAGTCTATTTAAATCCTCAGTTACGGTCTCTTAAAATTGACTCCTAAATATTTTTATTACTACCGTGAGATATTTTTCCTTTGTACTTCAACTGGTTGTTGCTCTACATGGAAACTATTGGGACGTGTCTATGTATAGAAACCAGCCACTTTCTAAATTCCCTTTTTCCCCCATTCTAGCTTTATGGGGTTATAATTTCCAGACAGTAAAATCCACCCTAGGGAGTACAGCTTGATGAGTTTGGCGAGTGTAGAGTTGTGTGACCACCATCACAATCACAGTATAGAACATTTCCGTCACTTTTTGACAGAGGTTTCTCCCATCCCTTTGCAGATGTCCCCCATGCTGACCTCTGGCACCGGGAAATGCTGATCAGCTTTCTTGTCATTAGCGGTTTACTGTTTCAGGAATTTCATATACATGAAATCACGGAATATGTAGTCTTTGATTTGGCATAAATTACTGAATAGTGTCGCACTACAGGGATGCATCCCAATTTACTTATCCATCAATCAGTTAATGAACTTTGGGGTTGCTTCTAGTTTTTGACTGTTGTAAATAATAATGCTGCTATGAGAATCTGCTTACAAGTCTTTGTGTGGGTGTATGTTTTCATTTATCTGCGGTAAATGCCCAAGAGTGGATTCTTTTTTTTTTTTTTTAAGATTTTATTAATTTATTTGAGAGAGAGAGAGAACATGATGGGGAGAGGTCAGAGGGAGAAGCAGACTCCCCACCAAGCAGGGAGCCCGCTGCGGGACTCGATCCCGGGACTCCAAGATCATGACCTGAGCCAAAGGCAGACACTTAAGCAACTGAGCCACCCAGGCGGCCCACGGTAACAACTGCCAAACATTTTGCTCAGTGGCTCTACCATTTCCATTCCCACCAGTGACATGTTACACTTCTGGTTCCTTCACGTTCTCACCAGCTCTTTGTGTCTCAGTCACTCTGCCTATTGTTACAAAAAATATCATAGACTGGTGGCTTAAAGAACAGCCATATCTCATGTTTCAGAGGCTTGGCAGTTCAAGATCAAGGTGCCGGTAGGGTTGGGTTCTGGTGAGACCCCTCTTCTTGGCTTGCAGACGGCTCCTGCTTGCTGTGTCCTCAGGTGCTGACAGCGAGCCTTGGTCTCTCTTCTTCTTATAAGGACAACAGTCCCATCACGGGGCTCTACCCTCGTGATGTCATCTTAACTCAATTATCTCTAAAGGCCCCACCTCTAAATACCATCACATTGGGGGTTAGGGCTTCAACAGATACATTTGAAGGGACACGTTTGGTGCACTACACTTCGTATTAGTATTTTTGTCATTTTAGTCATTCCAGTAGAGATGCACATGAACAAAACCTACTGTGGTTGGTTGGCATTTCCATGATGTCTGGTGATATTGAACATCTTCTCTTATGTTTCTTTGCCTTGCATATATCTTCTACTGGGGTTTGCCCAATTTTTAAATCTTTTTTTTTAAGATTTTATTTATTTATTTGACAGAGATCACAAGTAGGCAGAGAGGCAGGCAGAGATTGAGGAGGAAGCAGGCTTTCCGCCGAGCAGAGAGCCCGATGCGGGGCTTGATCCCAGGACCCTGGGATCATGACCTGAGCTGAAGGCAGAGGCTTTAACCCACCGAGCCACCCAGGCATCCCCACCCAATTTTTAAATTAAACTTGTAATCTGGAGAGAACTGTCCATTCCTCCCAGAGAGATAATACAGAGAGATACCATGAATGCTTTATCCAGTTTCCCTGGTGATAACTGTGTCTACCCATTCAAAATGGTGGCCCCACGTTGCAACCACTTTGTGGAGGAGAGTCAGAGGAGCTTTTGTGTTATTTGAGATTTTCCTTGCATGGTGTACTTCTTTGAAAAGTCGCTATTTTGTTTGAGCACCGTGTTAATTTGGGGGATGAAAGGCAAAGGCAGCGCACATTGCAGGGTACGTCTTTAGGATATAAGTTCCTGAGGACAGTGGTAGCTCAGTGTCAGACCTGCTAGTGAACTCTTTGGGGCCAGAACCTCTGCATTTGTTTCCTCAAAATAGGTCAAGTGATGGGCAGGCACGCGTGGCAACAAGGAACAGGGCAACATGTGGAAACTTGTGGAAACCCCGCAGAAGCTGAGATGTCGCTGGGCCCTTGGAGGTTGGTGCTGATTCACAGGCAGCTCCGGGTTAAGAAAATTATTACCCGCCTCCTAGCTCCTCTCTAGGTTTGCTTCTCTTTCTGTAACTTGCTGGCTTTCTTGCCCTTTATTCTTGCTGTGTCTCCCATAACACCTACTCCTCCTATCCATGTATGTTCAGTCGGATCATGTCCTCCCCCCAACGGAACATGCTGGAGTCCTGACCCTCAGTACCTCAGAATGTGGCCCTGCAGTTCTGAGGGGACTTTATAGAGGCCATGAGGGTGGGCCTTCATCCGGGATGACTGGTGTCCTTTTGAAAAGGGGAAATTGGGACACAAACAGGTTCCATGTGAAGAGAAGACTGAGATCAGGGTGATGCTTCTGCAAACCACCAAAAACTGGAGGAAGTTATGGGCCGGGTTCTCCCTCACAACCCTCAGAAGGAACCAACCCTGCTGACACCTCGATCCTGGACAGCCAGGTTCTGGAACTGTGAGACAGCAGACGTGGCTCCAAGCCGCCCAGCTGGCGGTACCGTGTTACGGCAGCCCTAGCGAACCATTCCGACATGCTTCCTTGTAACTTTTTATTCATCACGTCCAGTTGTTGGCCTCTCACGACCTCGCCTACATAATTAGTTTTCAGAATCAGTTTGGATTCACTCCTATTTGTCCATTTCTGTTCCAGAGAGCAAGAATTTCCTTGGCCCAGTGTGTCCCTTTCTGAATGTGGCTTTTGGGATAGGCTGCCTCGTCAGCCAGCAGACAGCCTGTGAGTTGTCCGCTCTGGAGTCCTGTCATCCCTCCTTGTCCCTCCTTGTCCTCTGCGTCATCACCTGTTGTCAAAGTAGTGGCTGTCACAGTAAACTGCAGTTTCCCACAGCCGTCCACTCTCTGGGGACTGGGGGTAGACTTGGCATGGCATGCGTCATGATGGACACATCTAAAGGGATGCCCAGTACTGTGTGTGGAAAGCGAGAAAGCCACCTCAGTCTAGGAAGGGGCAGTAGGGGCCAAGGAGTCCAGTCTCCCCCTTGAAATAGGAATTGTACTAGTAACCCAGACAGACAGAAGGTCATCCACCCTTTGCTTGAACTTTCAGCCAATAACATCTTTCCAGAATGATATGGCTCTAGTGTCAAGAATATTCTTCCTTAGGGTGAGCTGAAATAGCCTCCCTACGATTTCTCTTGGTTGGTCCTAGCTGTGCCCTTCTGTAGCCAGAGGGAAGTAGTCCCCTGGCTACCCTACCCTACAGCGCCCCCTAGTGTCAGTGTCCTCCAACATTTCTCAGCACGTGGGTTCCTGGTGCTTTGCTGTTCTTGTCTCTCACCTTCACCCATGCCACAAGTTGCCTTTTAAGTGCAGTGGGGAGTACTCAGCACTGTTCCAGAAGGGTCTGACCATTATTCAAGAAGCCTGGGTCAGGGAGGAGAGTTAGAAAGAGTACAGGCTTTGGGGTCTAACAGAGGCACTCTCGAAAGCTGGCTCTGCCATTTACCAGCTGTGAAATTCTGAACAGTAGTACCTTTTCCCTACCACAACACTTTCTGTAAGGAGGAAAGAAGGAAGGAAATCTTTTGTTTCTGTTTGCTTATTGTCTTAATATATTTGGGCTTCTATGACAAAATACCACAGCCTGGGTGACTTAAACAGCAGACATGTATTTCTCAGAGTTCAGGAAGCTGGCAGTCCAAGATCGGGCTGCCATCATGTCAGGGGAGGGCTCTCTCCTGGCTCTGAAGGTGGTGACTTCTTGCTGTGTCCTCTTGGTGGAAGAGGCTAGGAAATCTCCCTGGAGCTTCTGAGAGAGTCACCGATCCCATTCAGGTGGGCTCCACCCTCGTGAGCTGAGCACCTCCCAGAGGCCCCATCTAACATCATCATTTTTGGGAGATAGAATTTCAACACATGCTTGGGTGCTGCACATTCAAACCAAAGCACTTATCCATGAGGAATGGAAACAGTATTTTCTTCAAAGCATTGTTGTGAGGATTAAGTCAAACTTTGTCTTTTAGGGCAGTGCTTCTCAAATTTGAAAATCCCCAAGGAAATTTTACAATACGGATTTGATTCTATAAGTCTGGGTCTGAAATTCTGTGTTTCTAACAAGCTCCTGAGTGATGCCCATGTTGGGGTCCATGGACCACATTTGAATAGCCAGGATGTAGGACACTTGGCGTGGTGCCTGGCATCCAGCAGAGTTCAGTAAGTGTTGATTCTGTCTTCGTCTAGCCCTTTCATGACCCTTCTCGCAGCACTCCATACCAGGATTAACTTTTAATTTTCATCCTGTCCCCATGTAATAAAGTGACAAAGCACTTGTCCGACTAAGATGAGCTTTAGAAAGTTTCCTTTCAAATCCTTAATCAGAAAAATAACAGTCTTGGTGGAGAAGGGTATATTCTTTTTTTTTTTAATATTTTATTTATTCATTTGACAGACAGAGATTACAAGTAGACAGAGAGGCAGACAGAGAGAGAGAGGGAGGGGGAAGCAGGCTCTCTGCTGAGCAGAGAGCCCGATGCAGGGCTCGATCCCAGAACGCCGAGATCATGACCTGAGCCGAAGGCAGAGGCTTTAACCCACTGAGCCACCCAGGCGCCCCAGAAGGGTATATTCTTAAAACAGGAGAGATGTTTTCAAGTTCTAAACCAAGCACTAAGCTCCCATCATGTAGGAACAATAGAACTTGTGTGCCTGTTCAATCCCTGGAGTTCTGAAGAGGCCAGCACTGTCCCCCGAATACCAGGCGACAGCCCATCTGCGCGGCAGGTTCCAACAAACAGGAGGCATCATGTCATTAAGGGGACGACAGCTGGGCAGCCTAGATTTATGAAGTCACTAACGCCTTGTCATCGAGGTGCTGTAGGAGGCTGAAGCAGCTGATCCTTCCAGAAACAATGATGGGTGCTGTTGCCATGACATGGAAAACTCAAGTCTGATTAGGCTGAGATTTTGTGAGTCTGAATAGAAAATGCTAATAAATTTTGACAGGATTTATGTAGTGGTTCTGTCCTATTCCATTTTATTCTCCCACTCTTAATAAGGAATGTTGTGCTGTTTTCTCTGGTTCTTCATTCAAACAAGCTAAAAAACAAAAGGCTTGCAGAAACATTTGAATACAAATTTAGTCTCCACAAATACCAACATAAATTACCAAAAAAGAAAAAAAAGGGATTCTTTTTCCTTTTTATTTCTAGAAAGCCTTTTTTCCCCCACTAAATTTTCCTTCAAGGGTTGAAATGAGTAAATTGATTTGCATTTTCTCTGAAGTGGTCATTGAACTATAGAGAACAGTAGCTTGTCTAGCCCAGCCTTTTTGTTTTTGTTTTTGTTTTTAATCTGAGCTTTGGCTGGTAGTTGTCTAAAAGCCTCCAAAACACAGTTACTAAAATTACATGTCCAGAACACCTTGAATGAAAAATGACCCTGCTGTTGTTACTTTTATTTGCTATGACACAATGTAGCTTTTAAGTTGATTTTGTTTGCAGCTCAATTAACTACAGTCCAATCCTTCAATCATTAGAGCCTCTGATAGGAATTTCTGTGTTTTTAAACCAAAATTGCTGATCCACAGAACTTGAAAATTTATTTAAATAAACAAAGATGATAAAATTTTCCTCATCACCCTGTGGGTTTATGTTGAAAATGTAATAGCAGAAAGAAAATATTTTAAATATTTATGGCTCCATAACAACATATACATTAAAAGGTTTTTTTTTAAGATTTATTTTAGACAGAGAGCGAGCAGGGGGAGGGGCAGAGGGAGAGGGAGAGAATTTGAAGCCGACTCCACACTGAGCGCAGAGCCCATCACGAGGCTTAGTCCCATGACCCTGAGATCATGACCTGAGCCAAACTCAAGAGTCGGACACTTAACTGACTGACTCACCCAGGAGACCCCATGAAAAGCTTCTCGAGGGCTGCCATGAAACTCACCAGTAGTGTCTCAGGAGAACGAGATTGGGGATCAGGAGGAAAAGAGTTTTACCTTTCACTTTATACCTTTTCACTTAAAAAAAAAAAACAACTTTTAGTAATGTATACCTTTAATAATATTTTTAGTATTTAAAATAGTCCAGGTATACCACCAGAAGAAATGTCGTAGAATTATCCTGTGGTCCAACAAGCCCACTTTTACATAAATATCCAAAGAAATTGAAACCAGGGACTTTGAAACTTGCACGTAGGAGTTCTCTTCACCGTAGCCAATCAACAGATGAGTAGAGGAAAAAAATGTGATGGACACATACAATAGAATATTAGTCAGCCTTAAAAAGATATGAAATTCCGGCCCATGCTACCACACCGGGAAGCTGACGGACATGATGCAGAGAAATATACCAGTCATGAAGACGCAGGTCCTGTGATTTCACTTACGGGAGGGACCTAGAGCAGTCCCGTGCGTGGAGACAAAGTGGAGTGTGTCAGGGGCAGGGGGTTGGAGGAGAATGAGGAGCTATTGTTTAATGGGTTCAGAGTTTCAGTTTGGGAAGGGCTCAGTTACAAAGGTGGGTGATGGTGACAGTTGTCTAAGGATGTGAAAGTACTTACCACTGCTAACTCGTACACTTAAAATGGTTAAAATATTAAATTTTATGTATGTTTTACTATAATATATTTTGTAAATTTGTATTCTTTGGGAGTGAGGGGGAGAAAGCCAGGCGGAGTACTCTGGACAGAGGAACAGCTCATGCACAGGCCTAGAGGAGTGGAAACCAGCACGAGGTCTTCTGAGAACACAAGTGCAGGTGCCCTCTGCCCTTGTGAGAGCGCCCAAGGGGAGGGGCAGGGGCCGTCACTGTTGGCTCCAGTACTGGGCAGGGCAGAGTCTGGACCCACCAGGCCTCATAATGTCTTGCCCTCTGCACCCCTGGGCTACCATCCCTATCCTTCCTTCCACCTCTCCGCCTGCCTGCCAAGGCCCTGCCCTAGGCCTGCATCCTCCTAGAAGTCTTCCTGACTGTCATCTTTTTCCAATCTTTATTAAATTGGAAGTTGGTGTTGTCCAACTAGATAAGCTCTCTGAGGCCAGGACCCAGCCTATTCTAAATTTTTAAAAAGGCAAGGTGGTGGGGGGGGTTGCTGGGTGGCTCAGTCAGTTAAATATCTGCCTTCAGCTCAGACCATGATCTTGAGGTCTTAGGATCGAGTCCCTCATCGGGCTTCCTTGCTAATCGGGGAGTCTGCTTCTCCCCCTTGCTCATGTTCTCTCCCTCTCTCTCAAATATATAAATAATCTTAAAAAAAAATAGTCCGGGCAATCGATTAAAAAATGGTATTCAATTAGTCTTGTTATTCTTTTTTCCATATCTCTTGTTCTACCTGCCTGGCTTTTTAATTAATTTTTTTGAGGGGGAAGGTAAGTGTTGATTTGCATGTAGTTGTAAGATATAATATGGAGAGAACCCATGTACACTTTGCTTAGCTTTCCCCAATAGTAACATTTTCCAAACCTATAGTATAGCATAGTATAATGTCATAAACAAGACGTTGATGCAATCCACTCATCTTACTCAGATTTCCCTAGATCCACTTGTGTGTATGCATGCGTGTGTGTGTGTGTATTAATTTCTTAATTAATTTCTTAATTTCTTAAACTAATTAATTTCTGTACCATTTTACCAACCGGGTAGGTTCAAATATCCGCCACAACAGGATACCAAATAGTTCCAACACCACAAGGATCCCTAGTGTTTTCCTTTTGTATCCACTGGCACTTGCCCTCCCCCCATCTCTTTCAGCCACTAATCCCTGACAACCACTAATGTGTCCTCCATTTCTAAAATGTAACATTTCAAAAAGTATTATAGAGGGGCGCCTGGGTGACTCAGTCAGTTAAGCGTCTGCCTTTGGCTCAGGTCATGATCCCAGGGTCCTGGGATCAAGCCCCACGTCAGGCTCTCTGCTCGGCAGGGAGTCTGCTTCTCTCTCTCCCTGCTGCTCCCCCTGCCTGCACTCTCTCTCCCTGTCAAATAAATAAATAAAATATTTTTCTAAAAAGTGTTATATAGGGGCGCATGGGTGGCTCAGTCATTCGATATCTGCCTTTAGCTCAGGTCATGATCCTGGTGTCCTGGGATCGACCCCCACATTAGGCTCCCTGCTCAGCAGGAAACCTGTTTCTCCCCCTCCCCCTCCCCCTCCCCCTCCCCCTCCCCTTGTGTTCCCTCTCTCGCTGTGTCTCACTCTGTCAAATAAATAAATAAAATCTTTTTTAAAAGTGTTATATAAAAGGAATCAGAGAGTACATATAATCTTCAGAGTTGGCTTCCTTCACTCAGCAAATTCCTGGCGATCCATCCAAGCTGTTGGTTGAGTGTATCAATGGTTGGTTCCTTCTCATTGCTTGGAAGTGCTCCAGTACGAATGGACTATGGTTTGCTTAAGCATTCGCCTGCTGAAGGAGACCAAGCTTTAAGCTATTACACATAAAGCTGCTGTGGACATTTGTGTGCTCGTTTTTGTGTGAACATAAGTTTTTATTTTTCAGGGCCAGATACCCAAGAGTGCAATTTTGGGGTCCTACAGTAATTGCATATTTTTTTCTAGAATAAATGGACGGACTCTGTAGTTTCCCAGAATGGTACCATTTCATCCCACTGGAAGAGTGGAAGTGACCCACATCCTTGTCAGCATTTGTTGTGATCACTACTTTTTTATTTTATCCGTTCTGATAGGTGTGGAGTCCTAACTCATTGTGGTTCTCATGGGCATTTCCCTGACTGCTCATGATGTGGAACATCTTTTCAAGTGTGTCTTTGCTGCCCATAGATCCTTTTTACTGAAATGTCTCTGCATTTCTTTTGCCCATTTTCTAGATGGATTGTTTGGGTGTTTGCCACTGCTGTTTAACTCTGTTATCCCCCACTACCTTCTCCTTCTTTTATTTCTTATTCTTTCAGTGAACATTTGTTAGCGTGTACCGTCTATCGGGCATTTGGAATACAGAGAGAAAAGACAAAGACTTTGCCCTAAAGGAACTGACGGTTTTGAGGAGGGGACAAGTAAGCAGTGGGGTTCTGTATAGGAAAGGCACCTACTTCCTGTCAAGAGAATCACTGAAGCTTTCACTTCCTGGAGGAGGCAGCATCTGATCAGCAGGGGAAGCCATGAATATGTTTATTACACTTGACATGGATTACAGTTGACCCCTGAACATCATGGGTTGTACGCACTCGTCCGCTTATACATGGATTGTTTTGATAAAGATAGTACAGTACTATAGGTGTATTTTCCCTATGATTTTCTTAATAATTGTCTCTAGCTCACTTTATTGGAGGAATATAGTATATAATACATACAGCATATAAAATATGTCAATTGACTGTTTATGTTATCAGTGAAGCTTCTAGTCAGTAGTAGGCTATTTGTAGTTAAGTTTTTAGAAAGTCAAAAATTATATGTGGATTTTTGACTTCACAGGGGTTGGTCCCTGGGTTATTTGAGAGTCAACTGTATACTGCCATTACATTTGAGACATTAATATAGTAAGAAGCATATGGTGCCTTCTGAAAGCCCCTCCGGGTATCTTTCTAAGTAATTCATTATGGGAACTTGTCATTAATTCCAGATTAGCAAACACTGAACACAAAATACCATCCTGGGTTCTTGAAGATTCTGAGATAAGACAGCACCCCAGACCCCAGAGATGTATGATCTAATGGGCAGTGGAGATTCATAACCAGCAGAAAGTTGATCACAGAAGCACGCATTTAGTAACACAGTAGAGTGAGGAACTATCATTAGGAGGTTGGGAAGATTTCTTAGAAGAAGGAGAGTTTGAGTTGGCATTTGAAAAAGGAGTAGAACTTGAACAGGTAGATATAAAAGGGACAAAATTTGTACATTCCTAGGTCCCTGCATGGTGTAGATTGCCACATCCCCTTCTTGCTCTTACCCACAGAGTTGCTTCTGAGGAAGGGTCCTGGACCTAATGTCAGAGTCCATGTTTCACTGATGGCTCCAGCTAAAGAGATTGCTAGTGGAAGTCGTGTCTAGTTTTAGGATGAGATCCACAATCTAATTTTAGGCTGTCTTTCATCTTACAGATAGATGGACTGAGACCTACAGAGGATCAAATTCAGCCCAGCCTTATTGCTCCTGCTGGCCAGGCCAGTGGATATGTTTTGTCTAGAAAGTCCCCAGCCCAAGCCAGAGAAATGGTGTGGATTTCCTGCTATGTCTCTGCTAAAAATAAAAAATTGATCGGTGAAAATAAAGTGTTACACAGTGGATGGGGAGTACTTTTTATTTTAAAATATTGCTGTTTATCTCCTTGTAATTGGTTTAAATCTCCCTTAAAGGATAAAATTTTTACATATACTCTGAGGTAAGCCACATTTACCAAGTAAGTAACTTATAAAGTGTCAAGAAAAGATAGAACAAACCAACTTTAAAGCTTCTGTTTAGTGGAGATGAGCATATGTAAGAAGCTGGAAGATACTAATGAGACGGGGGAAGAAAGTCGAGTTTCTTCTCTCAATATGAGCAAAAGAAAGGCAATTACAAACTGTAACATAAACAAAAATATTTTGTAAGAAAGTCATGGCCCAAATGTGTAGCAAACTAAAATATAGCATGATTTTCAGAAATTCATGAGTGTACTAAAGGATATTCCAGCTGCCACATTCTTTTTAAATGACACAAGTCAGAATACTGGATCTGTAGAGAAAGAAGTTGTAGCCCTTTGCAGTGAATGACATTTACCTAATCACCCTATTATAAGTGCTGTTGACTTTCAGCTTTTAGAACCCACATAAAATAGGAAGACAAATACGTTTACAGAACAAGAATGGAAATGTCATCAATCTCAGCAGTGTACAAGCAAAGTAGGCAGAAGCTGAGGATTGGAAACAGGGAGGAGAGGAAGAAAGCATGACAGGGGCTAGCATCCTCATCTTATACACTGGGAGGTCCAGACGCTGTGCAACACTGATGAATGAGGAAGCTGAGGTTTTTAGGTTTACTACTTAAGTTACAAATTTGGTAACTAATGGAAAAATTAAAGAATATAGTTTGGCTATTTGAAAGGATTCAGGCACCTGGGTGGCACAGTCGGTTAAGCGATCAGCTCTTGGTTTCAGCTCAGGTCATGTTCTCAGTGTTGTGAGATCAAGCCCTGTGTCAGGCTCCATGCTCAGCATGGAGTCCGCTTGAGAACCTCTCCCTCTCCCTCTGTCCCTCTGCCCCTTCCCCCCTCCCACACACACATTCTGTCTCTGTCTCTCTGTCTCTCTCTCTCTCAAATAAATTAATCTTTTTTTTTAAAGGGGGGGGTACAGGATATGCCACTCTAAACTATGCTGTTTTGACATATTGATGGTTTTGAGCTAAAGGCAATTGGAAAACAGCAGATGTGGGAAGGCCTTTCTGACCTCCTCCTTTCTACCTAAAATCAGGTCATTAGATTTCCCACAAGAAAAGTGCCTTCCCTGCACCAGAAAGAGAAGAACATTCTTATCACCAGAGACTGGGAGTTAATACTGAAATGGACCTATACACACAGACCTACTAAAATAACCCTTATCTTCCACTGGTTTCCCTCCTATATTTCTTAGTCACTTTCCCACAATTTACTGCCCCCCCCCGTCCATGCCCCTTTGTCTTGTCACATCTCCAGAATTTATCGTTCTTTGTGTGAAAAAGTATATAAGCTTTTGGACCTAACAACTTCTTTGGGTCTTTGTTTTCCTTTTAAGGACTCCCATGTATGGGTACAAATAGTAAATCAAATAAATATGTGTGCTTTCCTCCTGTTAGACTGTCATGTCGCTTAATTCTTAGGCCAGCTACAGAGGGCCTAAGGGCCTAAAAGGGCAGAAGGAAGTTTTCCTCCCCTACGATATCAAAAAACTGAAAAGTGGAGAAGTGGAGGGGAGACGTAAGTTCAATCATAATTTTTCAGGATTGGCAGTCAGTTGAGAATATCTAAAGAAATAACAGTGTAGGGGCGCCTGGGTGGCTCAGTCGTTAAGCATCTGCCTTCGGCTCAGGTCCTGATCCCAGGGTCCTGGGATCCAGCCCCACATCGGGCTTCCTGCTCGGCGGGTAACCTGCTTTTCCCTCTCTCACTCCCCCCTGCTTGTATTCCCTTCTCTCTCTGTCTCTCTCTGTCAAATAAATAAAATCTTAAAAAAAAAAAAAAAAAAAAAGGAAGGGAGGGAGGAAGGAAGGAAAGGAAAGGAAAGGAGGAAAAGGAAGGAAGGAAAGAAAGAAAGAAGAAAGAAAGAAAGAAATAGTTTAAATATATTGAGTTAGGATGATAATCCCCAGAACTAAATACAGCAGAGGCTCTGAGTGATGAACTCTGGGAAGTAGTATGATAAGTGAGCAGGGATTAGGCAGAGATATAATTTTAATGTCATATAAACAATTGCATTAGTAAGAAGAAATGGGAAAAAAAGTTGTAGTGACTGGCAATAAAAGTTATTCAAAGGAGCAATATGACAATTAGATACCCCAGGGAATTCTAATTAATTAGTTTTGAGATTTAAGCAAAGAAACACTTCAGTGATAGGAAAGTACTCAGTGTAATTGCAGCTGTTTCATTACCTAAAATTTAAAATGTAGCCTGTAAGGATTTTAATTTTCCTATATTTGTCCTTGTGCACGAAAAAGAACTAGTTCAACTCTGACATAGATATGTGAATGCCACTTTTGCTAAGAGAGATCCTGGCTGTTTTTTGAGATGAGACAAAAGGAACTGCCTTGAGGTATATCTCAAAGATGTAAAATCTCTGGGATAATCCAGAATTTAGCCCATTTAATATAATATTTAAGCTCTTTCCTTGTGCCAA
The DNA here is from genome assembly GCF_002288905.1 of Enhydra lutris kenyoni. Taxonomy (NCBI): domain Eukaryota; kingdom Metazoa; phylum Chordata; class Mammalia; order Carnivora; family Mustelidae; genus Enhydra; species Enhydra lutris. The sequence continues at coordinate 2,503,364 of NW_019154099.1, forward strand.
ATTTTCGACGTATTTTTCGCCATAAGAACACACCTCTGGTTTTTATAATGCCAATCATTAGAAAACAGGATTTATTAGATAAACATTCCCTTTGGACATATCTGTTTGCAAGGGCGGGGGCAGGGGGGGTGGGGGAGCCCGGGCTCCAGGCTCACACCTCACCTGGTCTTGGAGGTGCGCTGGGCGGAGGGCGTGGACCAGGATGTGGGCTCCTGGGGGTGCCACCACTCATCTGGGGTGCCATCTTGTGGCTGTGATGTTAAATTAGAACCTGTATTCATTTTCTTCTCTCCAGGAAGGACCTTTTGTCTACTTGTCTTTTGTAGGAAACATTGCAGATTCCGAAGGCTTGATTGCCTCATTGTGTAAGTAATTTAAAATGTTTGCATTTGGAATATTTGAGGAGATTAATTGCAAGTGTGGCTGTCAATTAAATGAGTACCTGTAGCACAAATCGTAGGATTTCATTTGTATGAAATGTCCAGAGTAGGTGAATCTCTAGAGACAGACGATGGATTAGTGGTTGCCTGGGACTATACTTGGGGAGGGGAGGGGGGCAGGGGATGGAGAGTGAGTGACTGGTTAACGGGTTTGGGTTTCTTTTGGGGCGTTAATGAAATGTACTACAATTTCATTCTGATGATTCAGATCTGCGAATATACTAAAACCCACTGAATTGTACTTTTTAAATGGGTGAATTGTATGACATGTGAGTTATATCTCAGTAAAGCTGTATATTAAAATATGTTTATGGGGCGCCTGGGTGGCTCAGTATGTTAAACCTCTGCCTTCAGCTCAGGTCACAATCTCAGGGTCCTGGGATCAAGACCCGCATAGGGCTCTCTGCTCAGCAGGGAGCCTGCTTCCCACCCCCCCCACCCCCCCACCACCTGCCTCTCTGCCTACTTGTAAACTCTCTCTCTGTCAAATAAATAAATAAAATCTTTTAAAAAATATGTTTATAATGCAGATTGAAGGGTTTGCAGTATTTAAACTAGGTTTTCTATACTTTCAGTATCAACCTTCACTTTATCATATATATATATGACGTGTGTGTGTATGCATGTGTGTGTAGTCTTATAAATAATTTCCCAAACTCCTCCTGCTCTGAAGAGATATTACCTCATTTTGCCTACCTTCTTCTGCTACAGTAAATCAGTCAACATTCTGTCAGTTAGTATTGACTTTCTCTTGTGTACTGTGTCAAATCTGACAAACACGTGAGCCAGGCAACAGTAGGGTCCTTTGCCACCATTATAGAATTGTCTTATACAAGGCAACTTCTTTCAGATTTTGCGTCTGAAATTCTGCATTGTTTATCTCATTTCTCCCATAATTCTGGAATCGGGCCCTCCAGCCAGGACCTGTGTTGGGACTGCTGTTCATCACTCGTGTTAGGAAACTTCGAGAGAATCGAAGCAGCTATCATCAGTGCTTCTCAAAGCAAAACGTGTGTCATCTCTGATGCCTGTCAGGTCCTGGCCAGTGGTAGCTCAGGGAGGCTGAACCCCCGCTTCAGCAGTGAAGTGCTGCTGTTCACTTTCGTGTGTGTAATGGGATGAGTGGGCCAGATCAAACTGTCCCCGAGAGCTTTTGGGGAAGCCCAGGGGCCGGAGGACCAGCCTAAGTCATTGTCTTCCACCCTGGCTGCTTGGCCTGGCATCAGAGAAAGCAAAGAGCCCAGCTTTAGCCCAGTCCTTTGAAATGCAAATGTCTGACATGATCTTTGTCAGTCGTCCTCAGTTTACATTTTCTGCCTTAAAAAAAGTAAAAACTCATTTAACGGTGGTGTCCTCTATTAAGAAAATGAAAATCCACTAGATAGTGTAAAATCCATTAGATAATGTAAACTTCTCGGATGTTAAAGTGCACCAGATTGCCTTGGACTCTTGTCAAAATACAGATTCTGATTCAGAGGGGCTACGGTAAAGCCTCCCAGATGTTGATCTGCAGGCTGTCCTTTGATTCACCAGGATGTAGAGCTGGGCTATAACCATTACATGGACCCTGTTAAAGAAGAATTATTCATGACACTTGTTAAAGATGATGAAGAATTTACTCAGGAGGTACCCCTACAGGGGAGTCTTAATGGTAGGGAAGCGAGATCGGGCTCAACTCCAGATGCACCAAGGACAAGGGGAGCTTTATGGCCAGAAAGCAGGTGGGTTCCATAGATGGAAAATCACTAAGAAGAAACATCAAGAGTGGGGACCCTTAATTGACCAACTCAACAGGATTCATGCTGCAGGTAGGCCAGGATGATAGGATATGACATGGAGGGTAAGGAATTTGATCAGGTATCAAGAGTAATCAGGTATCTGCACCCCCATGTTCATGGTAGCATTATTCACAGTAGCCAATGCATGGAGACAACCTAAGTGTCCATCGATGGATGAATGGATAAAGAAGTTTGGAGGGGGGGAATTGTGCATATGTGTGTACAAATGCACATGTGCATGTGCACAATGGAATAGTATTTAACCATAAAAACAAAAACAAAAACAAGAAACACTGCCATTGTGACAACATGGTTGGAACTTGAGGGCATTATGCTAAGTGAAACAAGGCTGACAGAGAAAGACAAATACTGTATAACCGCACTTCTATGTAGAATCTTAATTTAAAAAAACGCTCAGACTCCTAGAAGAAGAGATCGGATTGGTGGTTACCAGAGGTGGGGGGGTGGAGATTGAGGAAACTGGATAAAGGTGATTAAGTACAAACTTGCATTTACGAGATGGTAAGCACTGAGGATATAATGTACAATATGATGGCTGTAGTTACCACTGCTGTAAGTTATCAAGAGAATGGATCCAAAGAGTTCTCATCAAAAGGAAGAACACACACCATTTTCTCTTCTTTTTTCTATCTATATGAAGAATGTATGTTCGCTGAACTCATTGTAATCATTTCATGATCTATGTAAGGCACGTCATCGTGACGCACACGTTAAACTCATACGGTGCTAGATGTCAGGGACGTCTCAGTAAAACTGGGGGGGAAATGTGAGCAAATACCAAGAATGGAGGACTTTTGCTACACTGACCCAGTAGGACTCTTGCTGGAACCGGACTAAGTGGGCCAAGGACAGAGCACTAGGTGGGGGCCTCGTCAAGGAGAGGGCTCCGAGGAGCCTGACTCAAGCTGGGTCAAGACAGTCTTTGTCACCCCTCACCTTCTCCTTATCTCCGCTCTAAGGGTGAAGGGCCCAGCCTTGGGAGACTGGGATCCTACTCCAGCCCTCAGTGCATCTTTCCCTCTAAGCCTCTGTCGGAGCCTGGCATCAGTCACAAAATAAATTATATCAATCCCATCGTTAGGCTTCTGAATGCTCTGCTTGCCCTTTTGCTGTGTGGGTGTTTACTCAGCAAAGAAATGGCTAGAGTTGACCAGCAGAGGCTTGAGGCACTGGGACTGTCTTGCTCTCTGGCATTCACCTCAGCCCCATGTGGGCGTGGACACACACACACACACAGTCTCCTTCAGCTCTGCTGAGTTAAACATGATTTCAGACATACCGTGTTCTCTCCACTCCAGGCCTGTGCCTTGGGCATGTTCCTCCCCGAAACACCCTACCCTTCGCCCAGTGCAGGGCTCACCTCTTGTGACATTAAGATCCACTAACATGTGTTGACAGCTGGTAAAATCCAGAGGGCCTCGCAGGCCTAACCCACAAGTCACCTCCCCACTCTGCTTCCTCAGTAGGAGCCAAACGACCCTCCTCATCCCCAGGACCAGGCACGGTGCCCGTGGATCCCTGAGGAGCGGGGTGCAGTTCCCTGCCAGCCCTCCGGATTCCTGGGAGAAGCCCGTCCCATCCTGCCGCAGGAACAAGGGGCCGCCCCATCCTCTTGAAGCCCCTCCTGGTTCTCTCTGGTTCTGAGTGCAGCACCCCTCGAGCCCCCATGGCTCGATGGGCACAGTGTCCTCTTTCCCCAGGCTGTGAGTGTAGGTGACTTGTAAATTGCCACCAACCTCATCTGTCCAGTGCCACCTGTTGTGTGTGGCCACCCCCAAAACCCAAGGGTGGGGCTCCCTCCTTCACCGACAGCAGGAAGGAGGAAGTAATCACACCTCACCTCCCTCATGTGGCCCAAGTGTTGCTTTCTCCATGTCTCACATTCAGTTGCCCTCACTTACTGTGCAGTTTGACCTCAGAATGGGAGCCCCTTGGGGGCCGCCTGTGTCCCCCATCCTGGTTAATACTGCATTCCCCAGGCCCCGCACAGAGAGCCTTCCCTGTGCTCCAGAAGCTTTGCTGAATTAAAGAATGAATGAATGGGGTTATTTTTGAATGTCTAAACACCCACTGATCTCTTAGTTCCTAAAACACTGACATTTTACGCTAATGATAATTCCTTAGATTTTTGGGTGCCGTAGTGGGAACATCTCAGGTTTTGTATAGAAGGTTTTTCTTTTTAAGATTTTATTTATTTGAGAGAGAGAATGAGCAGGGGGAGGGGCAGAGGGAGAAGCAGGGAGCCCGATGGGGGGCTCCATCCCTGTGATCATGAGGCAGACTTAGCCAACTAACCCACCCAGGTGCCCCTTTATATATGTTTAGATTTAGAGGAAAAACTTACTTTCACTATTATGTTGTTCTCCAATTGGCTCCTGGCTGGCAGTGGGCTCAGGACAGACAGGGCAGCTCTGCCTGCCCGGTGGTAGTGTCTGGCCTTTCGGAATCTCTGCTCAGCCTGTGTCTGTGTCTTTTCTCATTAAATGGCTAATCCTGTTTATTGGCCTTTCTGTGGGGACAGCCTTCATTAGACCGCTTTGTCCCAGGCCCCGAGGGATTGTAACTTTGGCCATTATTAGAGACTAGAGCTTTGTCCTGCTGCTCCGGCCAATCAGATTATGTAGCTAATAGTTGATCATTCGTGCCTTTTCTAAGAAATGTGAGAACAGTATTGAAAGCCAGAGAAGAGGTGGGACTTTTCATTTTTCACTCTGATCATTTAAGATCTTAGGACCAGGATGTATTACTTTGATAAATTAAAAAAAGAGAGAAGAGGGAGGGAAGAAGGAAGGAAGGGATGGAGGGAGGGAGGATTCTCCCAGTGCACGACTCTCAGACCGGCCCTAAAATGACTTTCTCACTTCATTTTTTCTAGAAGAAACCATCCTGATAATGGGGCCTGGAAACATTTCTTTCTTTTTTTTTTTAAACATTTCTTTTTTTTAAGGTTTTATTTATCCATTTGACAGACAGAGATCACAAGTAGGCAAGAGAGAGGCTGAGAGAGAGGAGGAAGCAGGTCCCCCACTGAGCAGAGAGCCCGATGCGGGGCTCGATCCCAGCATCCTGGGATCATGACCTGAGCTGAAGACAGAGGCTTTAACCCACTGAGCCACCCAGGTGCCCCGGCCTGGAAACATTTCTAAGGGCATACCCACTCCCTGGTGACCACAGTGGGGGCTTCTGTGGTAGCCGTTGTTAGTGACCCCTGTCTGGACCGAAACCCCCCGCCCCACCGTGTCCATCCAGGATACCTTCTGTAGTCCGGACTGGTAATTACCATCCCCCTACCTCCCCACCGCCCCCTCGGCGCTCGATTTCTCTTCAATTATTCATAAACACTTTTTAAAAAAATAAACGTTTCCTTAATAAAAATTTTCTCACATCTAGATTACATCTACAGACTTTATGTAGCAATTTTGAAGTAAGGAATTGTAATGCATTTACCAAGATAATTGTTAAGGATCGTCTTTGCAAAATCTGACCACGTTGAATTAATTTAGAATTCTGCTTATAGTGAAAAGGGCAGGGGCGAAGAGGATGCGCTTTGGGAACAAAATCCTTTTACAAATGTCACATGATGTTATTATTACTCGTTTCACCCAGCAAATGGGTGAATGAAGTTTTAGCTTCAGTCCTCCTCCTGTCCTCCACGAAGGCATTGTGGAGAACTTAGGGGGTGGCAGTTCTTTTTATCTCCTCCTTAGGGGGAAAAAAAGGTAATTTCCACTGACTGTCATAAAAGTGGTTGCCAGATGAGTAACAAAATGCATTTCACTTGTAGGGAAAGAATATGGCAAAGCTGATGCAAGATGGCTGTATTTTGACCCAACCATTGTATCTTTGGAAATTCTGACTGTTGTCCTGGATGGGTCTCTGGCATTAGTCCTCATTTATGCCATAGTCAAAGAGAAGTATTATCGGTAAGTGCCCTCCTCCTGGCCTGCTGAAGAGAGGACACACGTGAACTGTCCCAAAGCCCCTGTGGCATTTGGAATAGATTATGAACCATATTTATTTGTTAGATGAAAAGTAGAGTAAAGATGAAAATTGTCCTGTGTTAGGTAAGAATCATGGTGCCGCCAGGATAATTGCAGATCATTCAAAATAAAAGCTGAGAAATGTGATCGTAAGGACCAGGTAGTCCCTGTGTAGGCAAGAAAATGTGAAAAGCATTGAACGATTTTTCACCAATATTTTGGAAAATAAAAGGGTCATATTTCCATCCTTCCCCCCACCCCCAAATCACTCTAGAAAACTCCTATTCCACTTTACACCAAGTAAAGTCTCTTACATAATTTGAAATTAAATACGCAAGATAAATCTTTCCAGAAGCAGGTTGTGGAAGATGTGAGGAAGGCAGAAGAGAGGGGAGAGGAAGGAGGGAGATGGAAGACTAACCACCAGTTGTCAGTCAGATTCTGAGTCTTCACACTCTCTGCCCTCCCTCCTGCCCTTTCCCTTCCTCTCCTTCTTGCAGACACAATGACCTAGGGCAAACAGAATGCTATCCTGGGGACGATTCCAGAAACAATGTCAAGTAGGCACAATTGCATTCCATTTTCTAGCATCTTGAATCGAAGAAGTCATGTTTAAAGCTTCAATCACAAAATATCAGGTTGAATGGAACCTCCAAGTTCATTGAACCCACCTTTCCCCACCCAATTTTACTTAGATAGTTAGCGGGAGAAATTAAATGTCTTCTTGGTATCTTGTTATAACTTCAGCTCCATGACCTTGGTTGTAGACTCACTGCTTGCCCCATTTGGTAATTACTTGAACCATTTATAATATCTGCACTGTGAGTATTTACAGATGCATGTATCTCATTTACTGCCCACTGTAGTCTTTGAGGAAGGGACTGTTCTTACCATCCCCTTTTCCATCCCCTTTTCGGAGAGCACAGTAAAACTGTGGCTTGTAGCAAGATTCGAACCTCAGTTTCTCTTTGTGGGTGAGGTCTGACCTCAGTGAATCTTCCTAAGAATAGAATAGGATACTTGAGAGACCTTATTTAACTCTGAGAATAATCTAGAAAGGGCAGTATTGCCTCTCCCGAGGTTGCATGGGTCTTCCACTAATCAGACTGACTTGCCCCATCAAAGGAGCGCTGTGCAAAACCTGAGGTCCGACTTCAGAGAGGTCTTCTGCTGAGGAAGACTGCTTTAATGCTGCCTTTCGAGAAAAGATGTTAGGACTCGGGGTGTCAAGCTGCGCCGAGCTGACGGTTTGATCCCTTGTTTCTTTCTCTCTAACAGGCATTTCCTACAGATTACCCTGTGCGTGTGTGAATTGTATGGCGGGTGGATGACCTTCTTCCCAGACTGGCTTATGGGAAGCCCCAACCTCAACACCAACAATTGGCTCTACTTTGGGGTCTATCTGGTATTTTTCAATAGTGTGTGGATTCTAATGCCAGGACTGTTACTGTGGCAGTCATGGGTAGAACTCAAGAAAATGTATTACAGAGGAACCAGTTCAGGGAAAAAGTTCCAGTGAATTTTCAAAATCGCAGATGCTGGTATCTTGCTTTATAAGTCAGAATGGGTCAAACCTTTTTGGCTGGTCAAAATGTAATGCATTCCTGTGTACACTTTCTTTTTCTACTGTTGCTCCTCAACAGCCTATTTCAAATTGATTGTATGGTGGCAAGTTTTCATTAATTGTTTTTTGGGTTTTTTTTTCCCAATTAAATGACAATATGGGGAACAGAGAATACATTTTAACTTGTAATAAGAACACGTTTAATTATATGTTTTCATGGCTAGCATTAATTGTTCCACATTAATAAAACCAATGATCATAGAATACTGTAGAGCCTAGTAATTTTTTATTCCAAGAACATATTGTTGCCTCCTCTCATTTGTCTTTCGGTTTCTGAAGTGAAACCAGAGATGTAATGAATGCCTAGAAAAGTGTCTGGCACACATAGACCAGGCACGTGGTAGGTTGTGGTGGTTCTGTAGCTCTGAGAGCTCGGTCTGCATCGTCGTCCCCTCCTTCCAGTTGTCTTCTTCTCCTGCAGAGGCTGGAGGCTGTGGTCCTGGATGCAAAACTGGTTTCCCCTTTCAGAAATGCTTCCGTGAGATCTGGAGGGTAAAAGCGTGGAAATCATTTCGACTATTCCTCCCTTTTCTCCTGTTTATTTATTTATTTACTATTGTTATTATTATTGCCATTTTGTGGTAACACGTGAGGAGTTTTGCCATTTGTGTCCCAACTCCTAGGTACTGAGAGGCAGTTGGAATTGGGGGCATGAGAATGAAGTGTTTATGGGCTGAGTCGCTCCAGTGGTGGCCTCTTTGGTATTGTCTCCCTTGGGGGTGGGTTCGTTCTGTGGGCATCTGGGAGTCCTTCCTAGAAGCTTAGCCAATTACCTGCCCTTGCAACCTCTTAGTGAATTTTGTAAGCACCTCATTTCCTGGGCTAAATCCTCTTCAAATCTCCTAAAGGGATTTCTCTTCTCCACCAGTGTATCTTGACAATGGTATTTGTTGAATATTGAATAAGTAGAGCCAGACAAGTTTGAGGAATATTATATTACCACAGTAAAGCCTTTAGAAGTCCTGCAATAAAGAAACTTGATGAACTTGTTGAACCCCACTTTTTCCCGCTGTATTTACCAGACCACTTAAACAAGCGCGATGGTATTTCGTGGAACAGCAGTTAAGGAAGCACTGAGCAATGTGGTACCGCATCCATGAAATTAAAAGCAAACCAGTTGTCAATAAAGGTTTCAAACATAAAATACCATTTACTATGGCATCAAAACATTCTAATATTTAGGAAAACTGAAAGATGTACAAGAAAATAAACTATAAAATATTATTGAGAGAATTATATAAGATCCAAATACGTGCAGTGATAGGCCATCTTCAGATTTTAGGAAGGCTCAATATTGTAAAGAAGTCAGTTCTCAAATTGATAAATAGATTCAATCTTATCCCAATCAAAATCCCAAAAAATTTTTTAAAAATGATTATTAAGGGGCGCCTGGGTGGCTCAGTGGGTTAAGCCGCTGCCTTCGGCTCAGGTCATGATCTCAGAGTCCTGGGATCGAGCCCCGCATCGGGCTCTCTGCTCGGCAGGGAGCCTGCTTCCTCCTCTCTCTCTGCCTGCCTCTCTCCCTACTTGTGATCTCTCTGTCAAATAAATAAATAAAATCTTAAAAAAAAAAAATAAATAAAAATGATTATTAAGAGGGGCACCTGGGTGGCTCAGTGGGTTAAAGCCTCTGCCTTCAGCTCGGGTCATGATCCCAGGATTCTGGGATCGAGCCCCACATTGGGCTCTCTGCTCAGCAGGGAGCCTGCTTCCCTTCCTCTCTCTCTCTGCCTGCCTCTCTGCCTACCTACAATCTCTGTCTGTCAAATAAATAAATAAAACCTTTTAAAAAAATGATAATTAAGAAGTTGATTCTAAGATGTTTTAGGGGAGGGGTGCTTGGGTGGCTCAGTGGGTTAAGCCTCTGCCTTCAGCTCAGGTCATGATCTCAGGGTCCTGGGATCAAGTCCCGCATCGGGTTCTCTGCTGGGCAGGGAGCCTGCTTCCTCCTCCCTCTCTTTCTCTCTCTCTGCCTGCCTCTCTGCCTACTTGTGATCTCTGTCAAATAAATAAAAAATCTTAAAAAAAAAAAAAGAATAAGATGATTTAGGGGAATGATATGCCACGGGCTAGGAAAGCTAGTACAACATTGTGGAAGACCAGAGTTTGGGGCGCCTGGGTGGCTCAGTCAGTTAAGCTTCTGACTCTTGATTTCCACTCAGGTCATGATCCCAGGGTCCCGGGTGGAACCCCACATTGGGCTTCAGGCTCAGTGGGCAGTCTGTTTGGGGTTCTCTCTTTTCTTCTCCCCCTGGCACTCCCCCGACTCATGTGAGCTCTCTTTCTCTTAGGTATATACCTTACAGAAATGCTTGCTTTGTGCACCAGAATGGCAGCATTCATTTAATAATCCAAACTGGAAACAACCTACATGATTATATTGTGATACAGACATACAAAGGATTACTATACAATGAAAATTAACAACAACGTTACTCATAACAAAGGGGATGCATTTCTCAGACATAATGATAAACGAAAAAAATAGACTAAAAGAATACATATTGTAGGATTTTGTTTATAGAAGGTCCAAAATCCAAGTCAAACTGTGGTGTTAGAAAACCTGGTAAAGGCTGCCTTTGGGGAGGATGGTTGGCTGTAGTGATGGGGGAAGTCATGAGGGGATTACCAGGGGATGCTGGTCTTCTGTTTTTTTCATACGCGCGGTAGTTACAATTTGTGATAATTCAGCTGTACGCTTATGAATGGTATGCTTCTCTCTATATATGTTCTACCTCAGTTTTTAAAAAGTTGATTTTTAAAAACCCCTGGCACAAAGACCTGGAAACTGTCTCCAGTGGGCCGCCATGAAGAGAACACTGTGTCCTTGACTGTAAGTTCAGGATAATGGGCTGTTTCTAAGGGCATTCCCGATGCGGGCTGAAGGCAGGATGCCAGAGGGAGAGTCCAAAAGCCTTTCCATGAGGGATTACCTAGTTGTTTCCGGGACTTTGCTCTCTGCTGACCTGGCTCAATCCGAGGGTAAACAGAGTAGAGAAAAATGGATGGGCTGCGGAACCCGCAGGCAGCCCTGAAAACATGATGTCTCTCAACAGAATTTTTGCTGAGTGTTGATTGGGAGAGAAATGGGGATTATAGACTTTGACAGGAACTTGGAGTACAGATACGTGCTGCTGTCAAAGAAGGACAGATCGAAATGTTTTCACAATGAAGGGAGTTGGGGAGACATTGGTGTCCCGGTGTGAAAACCTAACAGATCAGGGTAGATAGAAACCCTCCTCCCTGTCAGAGAGAGTTGGAGACAAGGTATAAAATTCTCTATTTCATTGATCCTAAAATAGATTTTTTTCCTGCATATTTTAATATTTTTTTAAAATTTTAACTGATTTTTTATTATGTTATGTTAGTCACCAGTATTTTAATATTTTAAAAATTAGAATGTGTTGTACAGTTGCTGTGCCATAGTTAGTTGGCAGGGCTTTTTCATTTTCTTTCGAAGTATGATGTATCTTATAACTGATGATATCTCAGATCCAGTTAAATAAGTCACTACCTTCAGTGTTGCTCCTTCAAGCCTCAGTATCTTGAGCTACTTGGAGTCTGACAGTTCAAAATTTATTTTGGAAGCCTCAGTTTTGCTTGGACCCTTAGGGATCACTTACTTTAATATCTCCCACCCTTCCCCCCATCCTTCACATTTGCTGCCTGGGAGCCAACTGTAGAAGGCCTGCTGTGATGAATATATAAAATGATTTGCAGTGGATTACTAATAGCTTATATTGTAAGTAACTAGATTCCTGCAAACAAGTCAGTCTGTCCCTCCCCAGTATTTGCTTACACTGTAAATTTCCTTTGCAAATTCTTCCCTTCCAGATAACTGTTGAGGCAAAGAATCAGCATAACCAATCTCAATTCCCGGTCTGAATGATAGTTTCTTTGTATTTAATTATGTTAATTCTACAGTTCCTGAAGTACTGGCACCCAGGCTCTAGGAAAAGTCTACAGATTGCAGTATGAAAGTGTAAAATAACACCTCGCCAGAGACTGGCTCGACGGAAGACAAAATGCCAAAAGTTGGGGAGAGAAGCCTTTGTTTTTCTTTAAAGTTATTATTAAAATCCACTAACTTTTTCTTGTTTGTTATGAAAGCTAGAGTTTGAATGCAAGGATAAATTTATACAGAGAATCACTGGGCAAAGCCTTATATGAAAAAGGTTAACTGTTGCCATCCTGAATTGTAATTAAGTGCCCACGAGGTGCTAGGTAGGGCCCGGCAGCCCTAAGCATAATGTGAACTAACCTCTGGGCTTGTCTACCCAGCGCCCTTTTAGAGTCTCTGCACTTTCCCCTCCCACTTAACCACTGCTGGACCCTCCAAGACCCCAGACCTGACAAAATCCATTTCCCATCACCAATTCCTTATGGGAAACAACTCACATCCATTCATTAATATTAAGGTGTTAATAACTGATTATACTTTGCCCCATTACCCTTCCTGAATGTATTTGCATAAAAAATGTATGACACAATTGATAATTTTGCATTGCCGAAAACCGGAAAATTCAGATATGCATAAAGAAAAAAATAATTATACCCAGAGTCGTCAGGAAGAACCACTATTACAAATTTAGTTTCTAGTTCTCAAGCTCTTATCTGTGCATGTATTAACATTTTGGGGAGACTTTAACATTTGAAGTAGGACTTTAACACCCCTTCCTTCCTCTCTCTCCCTTGCCCTAACTTATTATCCAAGGAGGATCTGTTCTACGTGGACACGCAAAACCAACTGTGGAGAGTATTCTAGAACATGCCCCCATTCTCGAGAAATGCATGCACTGACAGAGGTGGAGAGGTAGAGTTTATCATTTATTTTTGGAAACTGCTTTCCGTAGATGCTTATGTTAACACAGATCAGGTTGACATCTTAAAATATTTGACTGGCCACCTCCCAGCTCTTCAAGGGAGGGATCAAGTGTGCTGAGCGTGCTGTGGTGTTATGTCCTACGTGTTAATCCCTTCCCTTCCAGAAGCCTTCCCTCAGTCCCCTGAGAGTCAGAGGGAAGGACTCCGAATTCTTATAGCCCTTGTCCGTGTCACTTAAGCGGCCCTGGGTGGCCTCATATTGTTATCTTTGGTGTCCATCTTCACAACTCCCAGGAACCTCAAGGCCACACCGAGTCCTAGAACCTTATAATGTCAAGGGGCCTTGGAGAGGTACAGTTTATACACAAGAAGTCTCAGAGGGCTTAGCTAACTGCCCAAGGCCACACAGCATTTTAGTGGGGTTGGACCCAGTGTTCTTCCTATCCCAGTAGCGTTAGAAATATTCCCAGGAGCTTGCAAGTTATGAAAGTTATTCAATTTTGTTCGTTTTTTTATGATCTAAAAAATTTAGCCTAAGCACCTTTCTGATCCTCTGAGTCTCTCAATTTCATCGCTTGACTTTGTGTTTTGTATTGTCCTGTTAGTATTTTTCGCTGGTTGGACCAAATGGTCAGGTGACAGCAGTTAACTTGTATGATGCAGTGGTTTTCCAGGGCGAGGGGCGACAAAGTAGAGGACACACTCTCAGGGGTCCCCACCTTTTCAGATTTGAGCAACACTGCAGAGTAGCACAGTACCTCTTCCCCACAAATGTGTTTGTTGATGATGGCTTCTCTTTTCTGATTTATGTGACCGTATTTACAGTAAAAAATTGGGGCTATTTTTTTTTTTATTACATGTTGGGAATTGGACTGACTTCTGTACCTGGGGGTAGGATCTCATTAGTAAAGAACTGGAGGCAAGAAACAGATCACTGGTGTTCCCCTGAGCGCGCACAATTTAAACTGTCTCCATAAATGCAGTGCCTGTCCCCAGCTCAGACCACAAATATTCATGCTCCCTGTTAACAGTGACATCTGGTGGCCCCAGGGTAATAGGACAGCAGTCGAGTACCTGATCTATGGATGTTGACGAGATGACCTTATTCTAGATCATAAAGCAGTGGCCTGTCACCACAGGAGCCAACACCCTTTCCCGGGGAGGCCCCCTCCTTCCACAACACGCTTCTCTCTCATCGCTGCATACCCAGTTGGCACCTGTGGCCCAAGAACACTTCAACGTCATCCCCACTTCCCCAGGGCACTCTCCTGCAGCTTCTGAGCATGGACAAGCTATTGATAACTGCCTGGCTGGGAAGAAGTGAACTTACCCGTGGGGCCTTGTCAGCTGCCACTGGCCACATTAGGCCAGGCCTGGCCTGGATTCTGGTGCTCAAAGGCCAGTGACTTACTGCCTTCCTGGGCAGCAGATGGCCAGAGTATTTTTAGTGTCTGGAGTCTTTAGGAGGTTTGGGTGGGGGTAGAAGGCAAAGATGAGGTCTTGGCTCTTCCCAGGCTTAAGTTCAAAGCCTCCCACTTGTGAAATCTCTTTCCCTAACTTCCTGTGGGCTCGCAGGCTCCTGGCACCGAGGTCTCCGCTTTAGAAACCACGTACTTCTTCTTGAACCTCTTGGCCTTTTTCCTTTTCCTAGTCAGTCGCGAAGCATGAGCCGGAGACAGTGGTATCTTTGGGGAGCCCGGGTTATTTGGTATCTAGGAAAAGGACCGGGTGTTATAACCGCCCTGCATGCATACTTACTCCATTTCAAAGCACTTTCCTGTTCATTGTATGATCGGATCCTTGCAGTGATCCCCTGAACTCCACGGACAGCGATGATCATCTTCCTTCTGTGGCAGAAGAAGCTGACGGAGAAAGACTAGTGATCACCCAAGGTCACAAGGAGGGCACGTGCTGGAACCTGAAGCTGGGCTGTCCTGGCTTTGCCACCAGCAGTGCTGAGTTCGAACCCACTTCTGCAGCTGACCAGTGCTGGGATTCAGGGCAAGATGCTAACTCCTCTCCTGATCCAGAAACTGAGAATGGTGGCACTTGGCACGTGCAGTTGTAAGGATGTTTATTAAAATACACAAAAGCGGGGTGCCTGGAGGGCTAAGTTGGTTAAGTGTCTGCCTTTGGCTCAGGTCATGATCCCGGGGTCCTGGGATTGAGCCCCCCATTGGACTTCTTGCTCAGCAAGGAGTCTGTTTCCCCTTCTGCATCTACTACTTCCCACCCCTGCTCATGCATGTTCTCTCTCTCAAATAAATAATCTTTTTTAAAATTTTATTTATTTATTTTGACAGAGAGAGAGATCACAAGTAGGCAGAGAGGCAGGCAGAGAGAGAAGGGGAAGCAGGCTCCCTGCTGAGCAGAGAGCCCGATCCCAGGACCCTGAGACCGTGACCCAAGCTGAAGGCAGAGGCTTTAACCCACTGAGCCACCCAGGTGCCCCTCAAATAAATAATCTTACAAAAAAATACGCAATAGGCTGTTCTTATCCAAATAAAAGCTCAGACGTTTATTTGCCTTTGCATGTGTCCAGGGTCCAGGCCCGGAATATATGACATTGCCACTGCCTGCACAGGAGAGACTGTCTCAGAACCAACCATTCAACACAGCAGGTGCTCCAGACTAGAGCAGGACTGGCCAAAACCTGGGGCTTCTGAGCACGCACATCAAAGAGAATAAAAGGTAAAAATTAAAAAGCCTGTAGGCCCAGACACTTTGTCAGTTGGACCCTCTGAGACTGGATTGGAAAGTGCTTTTGGGATTCCTTATTCTTGCCATCCTTCTGTTTCAGGAAAACATTCTGCTTGTGCTTCCAGGAAGAGGGGTTTGCACCAGCACCTGGAGAGAATGGTATCAGCAGCACAAGAGACCTGGAGCACCAGGGACAGTGAAGTCCCCAAGCCTCCTGCAGGGAGGGAGTTGGAAAGAGCTACGCTTGTAGCTTGGCCACACCTGCATTTTACCCAGAGCAGCTGAGCTGGACCCCTGGGCTTGTCCTCCCTGTGGCTGCCCCACCATCTCTGGAGCCAAGGCGTGCCACGGAGCCTTGAGGTCTCTGGCTGGTGGAGAGGGGCTCCTGGAGGTTTGATCTTGGTCTTTTGAGGGACTGTCCATACACCACAGATCTGTGGATCCACTGGGGTCCAGTCTCCTGCCTAAGTGCCTAGATACCTTTTAACTGGACTGTTTCCTGCTCTTTTTTGTTTAGTTAGCGCTCCAGTTTCCCTGGGGAGTGGGCAACATCTGGCTCAAACCTCAGTTCATTTGCATGTTGACCCTGAAACCTAAGTAGACCTAGCCAGTGCAGAGGTCCTTGACAGTGGTGGTGATGGTGCCCCCAAGCAAGGAGCCAGGTCCTTTCCCTGTGAGTACCAGCCCCCAGTTGATGCCCAGCCCCCATGCTGGAAAGTGGTTGTTGTCCATAGCTCACCAGTTCAATGTCATGTTCTATGTGGAAAGGGTTCCATGGTTATGATCAGTCTTTCAGATTGGCTATTCCCATCATCATATTAAGGACTCCGATATCCTCTGGTGGAAAAACCTCTTCTGTGTCACTGAACCCAGCCTTTCCCAAGCCTGTTGGACCATGGAGCCTCTGTTCAAGTCAACAGCACTTCCCATCCTTCAGACTAGAGTTTCACAAAACCCACCTGGGAAGCATCAGCCCAAACCACACCCCAGCCACCTCCTGAGGGCCGTCAGCTGCCTTGACTCGTGGCCACATTCTACCCCAGATGGCATCTCCGAGGACACCAATCCCTCCCAAAAGTGAACCTGAGCTCACCACATCATGAGCCAGCCCTGCTTGGCTCATCTCCCCAGGCCTAATCCTACTCAGCCCTGGCTTTCTACCATATTCCTGTTTGCCTAGTAGCTGAGCCGTCCTCGGGCAACAGGAGAGGAGAGAGGATTCTCCTGTGAATTCACATCTTCACTGTCCACCAGATTCACTCCCAGAGGGCACCATTCACCTTGAGGCTGGGATCCCATTGGACAAGGATCTCCTTGCCTTTCCTGATTCCCTCCCTCCTGGTTCTTCATACTGTGTTCCCTGACATCTGTTTAAAATGCCCTGGGCCTAGGAGGAGGCTTTTATTAGCTGAGCAAATCCAATACAGCCTCATTCCTGATTCAGAACACTAGCCCTGGCTATTCCCGCTGGCATTCTGAAAATGTAGTATTCCATTTATTTTCTTAAAACTATTTGTGAACCATAGCCCATGAATGTACCTGTCCTTCCTCTTTGGCTTTCTTCCTTTCCACAGTCCCAGACCCTCAAGCTTTCAGGGAGTCTCTGCCATCCTGCACCTCTACCCGCTACCTCTGCCCCACCACCTTGAACAGCTCTGTTCCAAGAAAAGCTGACACTGCCTGGAAGGATGGGAATGCTTTGTTACAGTCCTGAGTGTGGTTAGGTCCCCGTGGGTCCTGCCCAACCAAGGTGTGTTTCCCCTTCTGCTTCAAGGTAGTTTCTTCCTCTCGGCTTCGTGATCATCATACAGGAGTCTCTGCTTTGAATCCATTGCTGGATCTCTGGCTTCTGGAACCTATTGCCCGCTCCTCACCCCTTATTAAAACGTGCTGTCAGCAGACCATCTAAGTAGTGTGTTCATGTTAGCTCAACTAAACAATGCCAAGATGGGAAAGAGTCTGGTGGCTAGCAACACCCCAAGAGCTCGTGAAAGTGGGAATCCAAGGAATATAAGAATTCCAACCTGCAGTTTAACACAACTTCACACAGGAAAATAGCTTGAGTCTTTAATCATTTATGAGCTGAGGAAGAGAAGTTATAGCTTCAGAAAGGTGTGGCGGATGGCAAAAAAGATCCTACCTTACTTAAGCATAAGTTTTATCACTTTGTACCCAAGGGAGTCCAACATAAATGCAATCACAACAAAGGAGTATGCACCCCTACCTGCAGAGGGGGAGAGTGCAGTGACAATGGCTACTTCTCAGACTCGTACTTGAAATACTGTCCCTGAGCATTATTTTATATACATGAAATCTTTTAAAAAATATTTTATTTATTTATTTGAGAAAGAGTGAGAGAGATCACAAGCAGGGGGGAAGGGTAGAGGGAGAAGCTGACTCCCCGCTGGGCAGGGAGCCCGAGGCAGGACTCGATGCCTAGACGAGATTGTGACCTGAGCAGAAGG
This sequence comes from Enhydra lutris kenyoni, assembly GCF_002288905.1. NCBI lineage: Eukaryota > Metazoa > Chordata > Mammalia > Carnivora > Mustelidae > Enhydra > Enhydra lutris. Next base: position 2,521,196 of record NW_019154099.1, read on the forward strand.
CAGGCACTTAACCAGCTGAGCCACCCAGGCGCCCGATATGTGAAATCTTGATATAAAACAGTAGTCGGGTACTTTCCAACACTTGATGGCTCTGTCAGCTCGTGTCATGGGGAGAAAAAAACTACAAAAATCTCAGTTCAGGGCAACAGGAAGCATTTGCCTTCAGAGCTCTGTGTTGTCTGGGATGTGGCTGATCTGCACTGGGCATGGCTGGTCCACTCTGCTCAGTCTGCAGTGGCTGAGTGGCTGCGCTTCTCACTTCAGGTCTCTGGACCCCCTTGGCGGCTTTGCTCTACAGGTCTCTCACTCTCCTTAGACAGTGGACTGGCCCAAGCTTGTTCCTCCGATAGCGCTGGCAGAAGCAAAAGAGAGTGAGAACCAGCAAGCAAGCACATTTCCAGCCGCTCCATGTGTGCCACCTGTGCCCATCCCATTGGCCAAAGAAAGCAACGTGGCCACGCCCCGCTGACGTCATCCTCTCCACGCCAAAGGGCGCTCCACCCATGATGAGGCCGTGGCAAGGAAGTGGGTGGAGAGAGTGGTGTAGAGCTGGGCCCACAGTACCACCGTGCTCGCCTGTGGTAAGCACGGAAGAGCTAAACGGTTTCTTTGCCAGTTGCTGCGGTAGCAGCATTTTCTTGCAAAGATGCTCCGGGGAACCTGGCAGTCGTGGGAGACTCTTGAAGGTAAGTCAGGGGAAAAAAAAAAAAGGAAGGAGATCAAAAACTTGTTCTTTCATGGTGGTTGTTTTGTTTTGTTTTGTTTTTCACAGCATTTCTCTGCCGGGAAGCTCCTCACGGTCACAGGCTCCGTGAGCCAGAGAACAGGACGCTGCCCAGAGTGGTCCCGAGGAGTGTGGAGGGGGCGGGCACCTGGAAGGGCAGCGTGGCCGCCAGGGAGCTCTTCCACGGGTGGTGAACCTTTCTGACAAATGGGTGCCAAGGAAGCACCAAGGAAGGGAGAGGCCCTCTGGAGCCAGCCAGGTGAAGCTCAGCCTTCCCCAAGAATCAGGGAGAGTAGGAAGGAAAGCCAAGCGGGCAAGGCTTGAGCCTACAAGGAGTTGGCCTTAGAGGCCTAAATTAACCGTGGAGTGAGCATGGTTATGCACGATGTTTTGGTTGCTCTCAACTTATTTATTATTTAAAATGTTTTTATTTTTATAAAAAGAATACAGATATCTGGCTTAAGAAGTGAAGTAAAAGTAGAGGCTTATAATGAAAAACAGCAGTCTCCTGCCTCACCCGCTACAAACTCCTAATTCTTTTTCCCCAGAAACAGCTGTTTTAGCTGTGTCTTCTGATATTTTCCATACTTCTTTGCCCCATGTTTCTGTTGCTGTTTCTTGATTGTTTTTCAACTGAAGACACAACATATTCTCTTCTGACCCAGGAAGGCGAGACTTGCGCTCTCTTGCACTCTCCCCTAATTTCCACCCTCACACATAAATCCCTTCCCCCATATTCCCAATAGAAACTTTTGGTTAAATGAGTATTTAGTGTGTACACTGTTATGAATATGAAAAAATTGTTCACAACTGGGCCATTATAGTACACTACAGTTACATTTCTTTCCAGTGCAAACTTTTGTTTCCCCAGGAGCTGATAATTGCCCTTCTTTGTGTTATTTGTTTGCTTGGTTTTCTACATACTTATCAATAAGACAACCTAACCTGTCAAAACTGAAAACTTCACTGACAGAATCAAACAATAAGGTAAACTATTAGTTTCTGTTGTCTTATGACAAAAGATGTAAGTGACACATGTGGGAACCATTGGTTCTCTTGCTCCCAGCAGTATAGGTAGCTCTATGTTCCGGAAACCCCCTTTGTTCCCCTCTTGTGCTGAATTCATGCTGCCTGCATCCCGTGTCTTCATTTGGGTCTGTCCTCTTTTTTTTTTTTTTTAAGATTTTATTTATTTATTTGACAGAGAGACCACAAGTAGGCAGAGAGGCAGGCAGAGAGAGGAGGAAGCAGGCTCCCTGCTGAGCAGAGCGCCCGATGTGGGACTCGATCCCAGGACCCTGAAATCATGACCTGAGCCAAAGGCAGAGGCTTAACCCACTGAGCCACCCAGGTGCCCTGGGTCTCTCCTCTTGAGGGAGCACAACGACCAGTGGCCTTCTTGATAAAAGGTGCATGAGTTCTTGCTTGTCTGAAAATGTCATTATTCTATTCACATGATTGGTTGATTAGGTTACAACAATAATTTTCTCTCAGAATGCTTTCTTACTTTTTATTCGAAAATAACTTTAGACTTTCAGAAATGCTCCAAAAACATCTGTGTTCTCAGGGCACCTGGGTGGCTCAGTCGTTAAGCATCTGCCTTCAGCTCAGTTCATGATCCCAGGGTCCTGGAATCGAGCCCCGAATCGGGCTCCCTGCTCCGAGGGAAGCCTGCTCTTCACTCTCCTACTCCCTCTGCTTGTGTTCCCTTTCTCGCTGTCTCTCTCTGTCAAATAAATAAAATCTTTAAAAAAAAAAAAAACCAGCCTTCTATCTAATGCCTTTACCGATATCCCCCCGATGCAAACGTCTAACATAGGCATGGCACAATGATCAAAATGTAGGCATTAATTTTGATACACTAGTATTGAGTGCATTATAGACTTTGGATTTCATCAGTTTTCCCAGTAATGTCATTTTATGTTTCCAGGGTCCATTTCAGGATTCCCACATTACATCTCATTGTGGAGTCTTCTTAGTATCTTTTAATCTGGACCAGTTCCTTAGTCTTACTTTGTCTTTCATGATCTTAACAGTTTTGAAGAATAGTGGTCAGGTATTTGGTAAACTGTCCTACAATTTACATTTTTCTGATTTCTCATGATTAGACCAAGGTTCTAGATTTTTGGCAAGATTTTTAGCACAGAGGTGATGTGCCCTTCTTAGTGCATCTGATCAGGGGCATGTGAAGGTGGTGTGACTTACTACTGATGGTGTTGATCTTGACCACTTGGTTGTATGGTTCGTGCCAGTTTTCTCCACTGTGAGTTACTATTTTTTTTCTCATAATTAATAAATATACTGGTAGACATACTTTTTTTAAAATTTTATTTTAATTCCATATTGTTAACATACAGTGTTATGTTAGTTTCAGGTGTACAATATAGTGATTCGACTCTTCCCATACATCATGCTGTGCTCACCACGAGTGCCCTGCTTAGTCCCCATCACCTATTTCACCCAGCCCCTCACAACCTCCCCTCTAGTAACCATCAGCGAGTTCTCTATGGTTAAGAATCTGTTTCTTGGGGACGCCTGGGTGGCTCAGTTGGTTGGACGACTGCCTTCGGCTCAGGTCATGATCCTGGAGTCCCGGGATCGAGTCCTGCATCGGGCTCCCGGCTACGCGGGGAGTCTGCTTCTCTCTCTGACCTTCTCCTCGCTCATGCTCTCTCTCACTGTCTCTCTCTCAAAATAAATAAATAAAATCTTTTAAAAAAAAAAAAAAGAATCTGTTTCTTGGTTTGCCTCTCTTTTTCTTCCCTTTGCTTGTTTGTTTTGTTTCTTAAATTCCACATGAGTGAAGACATACTGTATTTTTTTCTATGACTCATTTATTTCACTTAACATTCTACTCTCTAGATTCATCCATGTTGTTGCAAATGGCAAGATTTCATTCATATTTATGGCTGAATAATAATCCATTGTACATATATGCCACATCTTTTTTTAGCCTTTTTCTTAATCTTTATTTTGCTGTATTAAAAATAGTTGAAAAGAGGGGCACCTGGGTGGCTCAAATGGTTAAGCATCTGCCTTCAGCTCAGGTCATGGTCCTAGGGTCCTGGGATCCAGCCCTGCATCCGGCTCCCTGCTCGGCAGGAGGCCTGCTTCTCCCTCTCCCACTCCCCCTGCTTGTGTTCCCTCTCTCCCTGTGTCTCTCTCTGTCAAATAAGTAAAATATTAAAAAAAAAAAAAGTTGAAAAGAATCCATGTTTCTTGTAAAATCATAACATTTTTGTTCTAAACACTGAGATAAAGTATTGGCTAAAATACCTGAGGCACACATAAATATTTTTTTAAATGCTCAAGGGAAAATAAATAAACACGGAAACTGAGACTGGGTGGCTCTGGCCTGGCCGTCCACCCCCACGTGTGCCCAGGGAGGGTAGCCCAAGGTTTAAACACTTGCCATTTCAAGGAGTGTTAAAAATTCCTTTTTTTTTTTTTAACATTTTTTTTTTAAATTTTATGTCCATCACCCAGCTAACCCATCCCCCACCCATCTCCCCTCCAACAGCCCTGTTTTTTGTTCCTTTTTATTGTTTTCCTCTTTTTTTTTCCTATGATTCTCTTATGGTTTGTCTCCCTTTCTGATTTTGTCTTATTTTATTTTTTCCTCTCTTCCCCATGATCCTCTGTTTTGTTTCTTAAATTCCACATATGAGTGAAATCATATGGTATTTGTCTTTTTCTGACTAATTTCACATAGCATAAAACCCTCTAGTTCCATCAATGCCACTTGAAATGGCAAGATGTCAGTTTTTTGATGGCTGAGTGGTATTCCACCATATCTTCTTTGTCCATTCATCTATGGATGGACATTTCGGCTGCTTCCTTATCTTGGCTATCGTAAATAATGCTGCAGTAAACACAGGGGTGCAAGTATCCTTTTGAATTAATGCTTTTGTATTTTTTGAGTAAACCCAGTAGTGTGATTACTGGATCATATGGTAGTTCTGTTTTTAATTTTTTGAGGAGCCTCTGTGGGCAAACTTTAAGACAATGCAAATATCCTGTTTATCCTCAAACTTTTTACCCACTAATTTTAGCCTCAATTGGTAAATCTTGCCTACAACAATTATTACTGTAATATTCTTAATAGTAATTTTCTATTTTCCTCCTTTCTTTTACATTTGTCAATGTAATTCTTTTGTAAGGTAGAGCTCTCCTTTCTCCATTTATTTAGTCATTCATTTATTTATTTACGTCAGCATGGATTCATAGATATTTATTTTTTTCTAAGGGGTTATAGTCCAACTTCATTGTTAAAATTGCTCTCAGAAATTTGAAAGCTTTGCTCCATTATCCTTTAGATTTCAGTATTGCCATTAAGATGTTTTAATGCTATTCTCACTTTTGATCTGTTGTATGTGACCTATTTTTCTTTTTAGGATGTTCTGAAATTTCCTAATACTGTGTTTTTGTATTTATCTTTATAAAATATATTTCTATTGGGCCCTCCAAAGACCCTTTCAAGGTAAAATTCATGTGTTCTGGGAAATGTTTGTTTTTTATTGATCTTATAATTCATCCCCCTTCACCTTTCTTTCTTTCTTTCTTTCTTTTTTTTTTTTTTTCCAGAGAGAGTGAGAGCATGTGCAAGGGAGTGGGAAGAGCCAAAAGGAGAGAGAATTTTTTTTTTAAAGATTTTATTTACTTATTTGTCACAGAGAGAGAGCATAAGTGGGGGGAGTGGCAGGCAGAGGGAAAAGCAAGTTCCCCGCTCAGCAGGGAGCCTGATGTGGGACTTGATCCCAGGACCCCGGGATAATGACCTGAGCCGAAGGCAGAGGCTTAACCGACTGACCCACCCTGGCATCTAGAGCGAGAGAATCTTAGGCTGGCTTCACACTCAGCACAGAGCCTGATGCAGGGCTTGATTTCATGATCCTGATGTCACAACCTGAGCTGAAACCAAGAGTCAGACACTTAACCCACTGAGCCACCCAGGTTCCCCAGGAGATTTTTGTTTCTACCTCATCTTCCAACTTTGTGTTTGATTTTCAGTGTAGATTTCCAAGAGCTCTTTCCTGTTTTCTAAATACTTTTTATAGCAATCTTGCCTTATGGGTGTGATATCTTCTCTTATTTCTAAGGATATTTATTGCTCGGGGGAAATTTCCTTTTGTTTCCCGCACTGATCTCTTTTTCTGAGTTACTGGTTTTTATTTGTTTTTGTCTCTCTCACATGTTGGAGGCTCCTTCTCAGATGTCCCACCATCCTTTATTGTCTGTTTACATTGGAGTAAGGCCTTGCACAGGATATGCACGCTGTGCCAGATGTCATCCACAGCCCCTGCAGAGGGGAAAGTGGATCTTTACAGTGGAGAGATCTAGTGGTCATTGCCTTTACCAAACTTCACTTCACTACTAGTGAGACAGCAGATGTTATCCCTGATGTGATGCAATATGAAGTAGAAAACCCATATAACTTGCCAAAAACATCTGATCTGAATCTATCTGTGCCTTTAGATCTAACTTCCAGTTGACAGGGTTTACAGGAGATACAAGGACAAGTTAAATGATACCACAAGGAAACAATCAGGCAAATCAGTTGTGAGACCCTCCTTCAGTTAAGTGACCTGGTCCCTTCCAAAGGGGGAGGGGGAAAAACGAAGGGAAGAGGACTGCTCTAGGAAGGAGAATGAAGAGATATAATAACCTAATGCAATGACATTCTAGGGACAATGAGGGAAATTTCAATATGGATTGACTGTTAGACTATATTAAGGAATTATTTTAAATTTTCTTAGGTGCAATCATGGATTATGTATAGATTTCGATTTTGTGTGATAATGACCTTCTACTGAAATATGTAAGGGTGAAATATCACAATGTCTGCAGCTTATCTTCAGATGGTTTAGAGAAACATTATATGGACATATATTTATCTGTATTTATTTTTCTATATTTAAAGATAAAGCAAATATGTTAAGATGCTAATTATTGTACAACTTAAAAGGTAGGGATAAGGGTGTTCATTAGTTCCTATATGTTTAATTTTTTCCATGATAAAAATGTAGGTAGAAAAAAGAGGAAGATACCAAAAAGCTGCTAGAAGTTTGTTCAATGAGCCCCAGCTCTGTGGGCAGGACTCATCAGTTGGTGAGCCAGCTGTTTCATGAGAGGACCTTCAGATGTCAGTGTTGAATTCCTTCTCTCCAGCTGGTCAGAACTCCTGCAGAGGAGCCCCCAGTCCCTGCTTGGGGAGTGCAAGACCTTTCTGCCGGCACACAGGAGCTGAATGGGGAAGGGGTCTGCATAGCCTCACCGGTCAGTTCATGAACTTTCACTGAATTCTCTTGTGTTCATAAATATCTCATCCTCAACTGGGTAATGCCTCCAGTGAATAAACCAGTGGTATCCTCCAGGGAGCACAGGGGCAATTGCCTGGCCCGAGTAAGATAGTGAAGGAGTCTGAGGGTCTGTCTCTTCATACGGGCTTCCTACCAATTCTATTTTCAGCCCCATTTTGAAGCTTCCTGATATTCCAAGTCTGGAGATCTCCTGTGGTTTGGCGCAGAAGGGCTTGCTTGTCACTGTGAGGCTATAGAACATGGTCTCTGGGCCACGCCTCTACAGATTCTGCTATGTGACCCGGGACAAGTTATTTAACCTCTCTGTGCTTCATCCCCAAAATTAGGATACAAATTCCAGCATTGTTGGGGTATTATATGAATCAATGTGCCTTCAACACTTAGACCAGTGCCTGGTACAGAGGAAGTCCTTTGGGCTTCACACACACACATACATACACACCTCAGCCCACTTCGGTTTCCACTTTGTCTGGTCTATGACATCACTTTCCATCTTCCATAATTTTATTGCTTTCTCGAGCCTGCTACTCTCTCTTCTGCTTTCTGTGTCATGTGGGGTTTCCCTTTTTTTTTTTTTTTTTTTTTAAATGTCTTTGCTGTCCCGCTAGTGAGGTTTGGGCATTTAGTAGAGTTACATGTATGTTGCATATCCCAACCTTAAACCACAAGTCTCCACAACTGTCTTTCTCTGTCCCTCCTCATGATGCCCTTCAGGTAGTATACTCATCATATTCTAGCCCCAACTTACTAGAATATTGCTGGCAGAGCCTGGGGAGTGAATGTCCAGGCTTCTCAGGTCTGAAACCAGCTCTTAATGTTGATCTAGAAAATGGCTGAGAAGGGCCCCAAGATGAACCTGCTGGTTGAGCTCCTTTCTGAAATCTGAGTCATCATCACCAGTTGAGGGGAAGGAAGGGCTCACAATATCACAGGCCACCCCCAAGCTTGTGTAAGAACCTTGTGATCCATGGCTGTGTCAGAACAAAATAACCAGCAAGCTTCTCACCCCCACAGCCCAGAGCTCTTGATTCCTAGGGGTCATCTGATCCCTAGAGAACTTAATTTTATTCTCAGAGTAGTAGAACGGGGTACCTTTGCAAATGACTTACTTGAAGAGTTTGGAATGCTAGTTTATAGGAATGAATTCCCTGCCCAGGTAGGATTAGGCCCATGGAATTCTGTGATCTTCACTTCTGCCTGGATCATGATTTTGTCCTGTACCCAGAGAAGCCCCACTCCAAGTATAGGATACAACTAAGGAAAAAGTGGCTTTTCCAGTTAAAGACTGATGCTACCTTCTGGCTAGTTGTCCCTTGTACATTAGTACTCCCTACTGAGCAGAAATAAAAGAGCTTGGGCTGCTTATTTTCCATGTGCCATTCTTCACCCTTGCCTACCCTGCTCTATGCCCTAGGAGGCCAGCCTCTGATGGATAATGGTGGGGCGGGGAGGAAGGAGAGGCCAGATTGTTCATTCCCCACTCACTCCCCATTCCAGAGGGGTGCTCCCAGGCTGGCCAGTTAGCTCTCCACTCCCTGGCCCGAGGCCACCATTTTCCAAGTGCCTGAGAAGGTGGCAGTCCCACATACCCAGACCTTCCCTCTTAGGCCTTCTTTCTGCACACAATAAATTCTTGCTGTGTGGACAATGAGAGATCAGTGGCCCACATTCCTATGGCCTTGAGCAAAGTTGTGAACTTCCAGCTCTTTCATTTCTGGGGGCATGCCTTCCTTTTTTCAGCTGTCCTCAACTTTTAGCTTTGCATTCTTTTTTTTTTTTTTTTTTTTTTTAGCTTTGCATTCTTAACAAAACTTCTCCTAAAAAGATATTGAGAATTCATCCACATTAAAGTGCAAATAACTAAACTATCTTTGCTGCCCTTCTTCTAGCAATACTTCCTTTTAAAAACTGAAGTCCAAGGAATGAACCTGTAAATGTAGAATTTCAAAGAGTACTGGAATTGAGTGTGGGCTTCAATTTCCAGTCTTCTGAAATCATTTTTGGCCATTCAACCTACTAGCCTTTGTAAGAGGAGAGTGCATTTAAATGTGGTGAAGAAAACAATGTATAAACTTGTCCAATCACTATGTTGTACACCTGAAACTAATGTAACATTGTAGGTCAAGTATACTCAAAGAATACAAAAATAAGGTGCATCGAGGAGATATTAATTCTAGGCTTACAGTACTTTTATTGAAAGTGCTTTGGACCAGGAAAAGCCAGAGGAGAAGCTGTCAGTAGATATGGTAGGAAGGCAGATGGAGGCTAAGTGTTCAAGGTTTCAGAATTCCCAAGAGCTGCCTTGTGACCTCACTCCCACTGCCTCTACCCTTTCACCAGCTATGACACCGTCTTTACTCCAGAACAAGTCTGGGTCTGGAAGATTCTAAGGCTGCAAGGAAAGTCTGGGACCCCAGAACTCTGTGTTTCATATGCAGCTCTAACGTACCATAGCATGGCTTCAAAGTTGTCCCATATCGAAAGCTAGATTGTGTGTCAGAGGGCAGGGATGGTGTATCTCCAGCCTGCTGTTCTTGTACATAGCTCAGTGTTTGGAACATAGTAGGTGCTCAAGAGATTCAAGTTGACTAGATGGACAATTACCTCACTGAATTCTCACAAGAACTTTGTGAGTACTCCCTATTATCATTCCCATTCTGTAGATGAGGCAGCTGGAGCTTAATTGGGTTAACTAATTTGCCCAGGTTACCCAGCTGTTGAGGCACAGAGCTAGTGTTCTAGTCAGTTCTGACCAACTTTAAGGCCAGTCTCCAAACCAGAGCACTTAACTGCATAATTTGAGCAAAGGATGGGGTTGCAGCTCCATCTTGGTAGTGATTCGCTCATGGAAGAATTTTCGTAACCCTCAAAATCTTTGTATACATTTATTTATATCCTTCATATTTCCCCCCATGTTAAGCCAGCATTTCATGCCTTATGAAATTGAAGGTTGTGGAATTTAAAAAGGTAAATAAAAATGGCAAAATGATATGGTATCATGTTCATAATCTGGAGGTAATTTATAATCGTGATTCCTCCTTTTATTTGAAGAATTGGAAATGCTTTTGTGAGAACTAATTTGTTTAGGTTTGTGATTTCATGCTTGAAGTAGGCTGCAAAAATATCCACATGGATATTTCCAGGTTCCAAGTTGCTTGTGGGGAGGAGTGGGTCAAGGGAGAGAGAAGAATTCATTATTAGGTCTTAGGTTGAAATCCCAAGGCAGAACAAGGCCATCTTCTCATGGAAAAATTTTTTTTTTTTAAGATTTTATTTATTTATTTGACAGAGAGATCACAAGCAGGCAGAGAGGCAGGCAGAGAGAGAGGAGGAAGCAGGCTCCCCTAGAGAGCAGAGAGCCCGATGTGGGGCTCGATCCCAGGACTCTGAGATCATGACCTGAGCCGAAGGCAGCAGCTCAACCCACTGAGCCACCCAGGCGCCCCTCATGGAAAATTTTTAAATACTTATGCTCTGTAGCTGTAGAGCCAAATCTCCTTGGGGGTGAATGTTGTCAGAGGAGTGGAAATCAAGACAATGAGGTAAAAATGAAAGACTCCTTTTTTTTTTCTTTCTAAAATTGTTTGTTTTTCCTGAGCTGCTGCTTTTACAACCCGTACGGGAAATAGATATAGGGGTCATGCTTCACCACACCAAGAAACACTTCTCTAAGTTGGAGGCAATCACAGGTTTGCATAATCTTGTGAGAGGAGAATGCCTTGGGTCATACTGAACTCATGTTCATCATTCCTAATTAAGTGTCCTCCAGAAACCTTCTAGGAGGCATTCCAGTTGATTAGCCCTCACCAATGTTATTTTACTAATCACGGGTGTGACTAGAAGCTCACAGAGCCAAACCAATGGGAACTGTTGAGGAATTATAATTAAAAACAAATCTGCCAACCCAGAAAACCTCTCCACAAAGGTAGTAGGGAAGGAAGATGGTTTTGTTATTGAATAAGCATTCATCCAGAATGTGATGTGCCTCATAAGCAATCAGCTAGAGATTGCAAAGACAGAAAGGAATCTCACCCTCTGATACAGCCAGGCAGACACAACACATTATCTACATAATAACTAGTCCTCAAGTCAGAGGGCATGACAGCACCATTTGTCATACAAGGTTCATCCTAGATTTACCTGGTAATTGAGGTCACCATCTGTTAGCTAATTGGCTTTAACCCAAACAGAAACAAGACTCTCATATCTTTATGACAGAAAGTAGTTTTGCAACGTGGAGTGAGGTACTTGCTAAGTTAGGTTCCTACTCTTCCACAGACTGGGAGGCAGGACCTATCTCCCTTGATGTTGACATTTCAAAGGGATTGGTCTCAGGTTCTTGAGAAAGACATTCCTGAGTCCTAAAACTAGCTACAGCTTTATTTAGCTTTTTCAAGGATTTACATACATTTCAAAGAGACAGGGGAAAGAACTTCCTTGTCTAAAGCTCTAAGAAAGGCACCTGGGTGGCTCAGTGGGATAAAGCCTCTGCCTTCGGCTCAGGTCATGGTCCCAGGGTCCTGGGATCTGGTCCTGCATCAGGTCATGGTCCCAGGGTCCTGGGATCTGGTCCTGCATCGGGCTCTCTGCTCAGCGGGGAGCCTGCTTCCTCCTCTCTCTCTGCCTGCCTCTCTGCCTACTTGAGATCTCTGTCTGTCAAATAAATAAATAAATAAAATCTTAAAAAAAAAAAAAAGCTCTAAGAAAAGGGATGCAGGGAGAAGTATCTTCTTTTCAAAAGGGACAATTAAACCTCCTGTTTTGAATTTGCATTTGTCCTTACAGGCCAAGAGATGGCCGCAGAGGTTGGCCTCTCCACTTCCTGTTCACTCAGGGACTCTCCCATCTTATATCAGCCTCTGCCGAAAGAGGCACAGACTAAACAACTCATCATTCGTATTTGACTTAACTCTGTCTGAAGGCTGGGCCTCGGGTTTCTGGAAGAGAGGGCCCCCTCCCTCCACCCCCAATCCTCCACTCACCCCGCTGAGTTATATTATCTTGTTTCTGAGGAAAGTGCAAGTCTTCTGTGAGGGGACCTCACTACCCCACCTGAGGCTGGGGCTGGGACGCTTGAGGTGTTGACGTGTGTTCTAAATCCTTGAGGACAAGAAGGAAAGGCAAGGTCCTGACTCCCCCAACATGTGGGGCATGGGCACCTGGTCCACTTGGAGGAACACAACTATCCCAGCCAGGCAGTAGGAGGTACATGTATAGACCCATGAGGACAGACAGCTGAAAACCACAACACATCAAAACCAAGTCAAAACCAGCCCCTGTCACTTTCACCAAGGATTCATTCTGACCAAGAGTAGAAGGAGAAAAACCTTTAAAATCCATGAGCCAGAAAGGGAGAAACTCAGCCTCATATTCAGATGGGTAAATCACCTCTCCAAACTAGAACAGTTCTCACTGTACACAGTGTTCACAGAAAAAAAGAATAGAGGCATTTTAATTTAAGAAGAAAACAGATACCTGCTGTCTTGCATTTATAGCCACATTCATGGACGCACATTCCTGCTCCTTCACTCACTCTCAGGGATTAATGGGAGCTTGATGGGTCTGAAAGGTGTGGGAGAATTGGAGCAGGCAAAGTACCCCTCAGGTAAGGAGAGCACTATTTAAAAAAACAAACCAGAAAACATGATTTGTTTTTTCCTAAGGTTCCCTGTTTGTAGCTCTGTAACGTATATGTGTGTGTATATATATGTGTGACTATGTCTATGTCTCTGAGCAGACGAGCAGGAGGGAAACCCTTCCATCTGCCCGCCTACCTCCCGCTTCATGGCCCTGGAGGGCCCTGGCCTGCCTCAGGTGCAGAAGCAAGGGCTGAGGCTGCCATACTGACTACTGATGCCCTACCCCTCAGTTGCCAGCAGCAAAGGAAGCACAATTCCCACTTGCAAGGGCTAGCTAGCCTGGACCTGTTGTCACTTTTGCTTCGACGCAGGCAAGGCTAGCTTCCCCGTGGTCTTCAGGGAAGGCTCTGAGAAAGGATGGAGTCCCACCCTCCCTCCAGCACCACCAGTGTTGGGGTGGAAGCAGAAGGAAGGATGGGAGTCCTGGAGTGGGCAAGGCTGGGCCCCTGCCTGGGCAGAAGAGCAGCCTCGCTCTTCAGAAGAGGAGCCTCAGCAGTGCTCCTCTGGGACACTGGCTCTGGGCCCTGCCCGTGCCCCCACTGGCCACCTACCTCCAGGGCCTTGGCCTCCTCCATGCCCCCTACCACTCCTCACTCGGCCCCCACTTAGCAGTTCCTCTCCTACTTAGACTAAAAGTCAGGCGGTTCTGAGCATGTCGTGGTCCAGAAAGCGCATGTATGACTATTTGCTGTTGTTTTAACCACAGAGGATGCCTGAAGTAGAGGTGCGTGCTGCCATTTTGGCTCTCGAGGTCATGAGCCTCTTGGAGTTCTCATTTGGGGATTTCACTCTGGACAGTTCAGAGGACCTGGGGACTCCCCCGCCAGGTTCAGTTCAGTAGCTTTTTTTTTTTTTTTTTTTTTTTTTTTAAGATTTTACTTATTTATTTAACAGAGATCACAAGTAGGCAGAGAGAGAGAGAGAGGAGGAAGCAGGCTCCCTGCTGAGCAGAGAGCCCGATGTGGGGCTCGATCCCAGGACTCTGGGATCATGACCTGAGCCGAAGGCAGAGGCTTTAACCCACTGAGCCACCCAGGCGCCCCCAGTTCAGTAGCTTTAAGCAGTTATTCATCATTCACCCAGGTACTTAATGAGCAGCTCTCAGTACCTAATACTATTATATTGGATATATATTCAATATCATTATATTGAAGGGGATCACAGGAGGTAAGGCATCCCCTGATCACTAGGAACTTAGACCATCCTCGGAGAGATGATGTACCCACATGTAGAACAGCCCCAGTTCAGGCACTAACAAGGGGGCCAGCCCCAGGAGAGTTCAGGAAGGGGGTGAACATGGGCTGAGGGATACGGGCAGAGCTTCCTGCAGAGGTGGGATCTGAGGTTCCCTAAAATTATGGGCAAGAGTCAAACAGGAAAACATCCTTAGCCTAAAAAACAGTAGGGGTTCAGGAGGCTTCCCTAAGGTTGTGTGACCCCAGAGGCCTGCTGCCACGGCTAGCATCACTCAGGTAACTACAGGCCTGCTCGCTGACCTGGAAGCTTGAAAAGCCGGAGCACAGACACAGAGGGTCCTGGGAAATCCCAGGAAGGTGCTATGGGGCTTCACATCCTGTGGGATTCCCAAACCCACAGAAGGCAAACTTCTCAGAAGCTGGGGAGATGGAAGGCTGGCAGACTGCCCTCGGACTCTGAGGCTTTCCAACCCCACCTGTCCTGTTCCCGTTCCAGAACTCACCTGCTGGGTTTCAGTGACTGATTTGGCATTCAGTCCCTCCAAGCAGGGACCAGCAGAAAGTTCTGGTCAACACCAACGAAGCACTAATGGGCATGGTTCTTAGGATATTTTGTTATCCTTCTTCCCACATCTTATCCAGGGCGGATGATGAGAGGAGAGCTCCTGAGGCTTGTTGAGAGCACGTCTGCCTTCAAGGATTTGCGGCTGTTGTCACATACTACCTGCTGGTCCCCCGTCCACTCTGTTTGATCCAGGCAAGGAGCACGCTCTCAGAGCTGGACAAGAGTGTGGTCCATCCTGATGTCAGAAAGGAGACTGACAATTGTCAAGAGAAAGGAAACAAATGCCCATAGCATGATGGCTTCTGCAGATGTCTGTTTGCCCCAGCAGTGGCAAGAGTGTTCCTGTCAGTCAAAAGACATCCCAGTCACCCTCTACGCTGCCTCCCTGCTTCAGGACTCTCTCTGTCCACCCCAAGTCAGCTACCCAAGCCATCTTCCTAAGTACAGATCTCCCTGCCACATATCAAAACAGTTCAGGACATTCAGAAAGACAGCTCATAGCAGATGGACCCTTGCCCATTACAGAGATACAGAAATATTGGGTAAGCTATCACCAAAAAATTTGTATTTTCGTACATGTTGTCCCTGAACAAAGAAGGGATATCTTCAAGTGGCAGAAATGAAGGGCAAAACCTCAGCCAAAGCAGGTAAGTGTAAGCTGGGTCCTGGAGTCCATGGAGATATTAAGAAGCCAAGGTTAGGCTCTAGGGACCAGGTTAAGGTTATAACACCTGTATGGGAACAGGAGATATGGTCTTAAGCTTGCTTGGAAGAGAGAAAATTTTCATCTGAGCTCGATAGAAAAGCAAGAGTATCAAAAAGATGCCCTTCCTTAAAGAGGATTGGAAACGCGGTCCACCAGCTCAGGAAAGTATGAAGAAGCAAATGATCTCTCTTGGGACATGGGTGGGGAGAAAAAGAAGTCACCTGTCAGAAATTGAATCCTAGGGCCCTGCCATAAATGGGCACAGAATCCAGACTGATGCCGCCTGTGAGGCCGTGAGCCCCAAACAGAGAAACTAACATAATGTTTGATCTAAAACAGTTGAAACCTCCAGGAGCCTAGTCGACGCTAATGTGCAGCCACACTGTGTAGAAACACTTTCACAACCCAGGGCACATGGGAGTCACATAGGACAAACAAGTCCTACCAAAGATGAGCTCACAATAAAAACTGACGCATCATGTGAGGAAAGGAGCCTCTGTGCATGGGAACCAGCTGGTGCATCAGGCAGGGTACGGTGTCTTGAAGACTGAAGGTAACAGAACGATCTGAAGAAGCTATCCACACGTCCCTACCCAGCACAACCCACCAGTTCTGGCCCCATTCCAATTCGTTCCTTCTGTGCCCACCTTCTCAGGTCATGCCAATCCCTCCTGTCACATACACTCAAAACCTGATGACATCTTCAACTTCTCTCAGCTCTTTCCTTCAAAAATGGCTTTCAATTTCTCATCTTTCTTCCTCCCCTCTCCTCTGTTACTGTAAAGGGCAGCTAGCTGGTCTCTCTGCCTGCCTGACTCCAGTGTCCCCCTTCTTTTTTCTCCAGCCCACACTGCCACTAAATTACACTTCCAAATGGCAAGTCCAGGGGTTTCACTTCCCTGAGCCGAATCCAGATTACAAAAGTCCAAACCTTCCCCAGCTTGGACTTAAAGTTCTTTCCAGTTTTGTTTTCTATTTAATACATTCCTCTCATCCACCCCTCACCCCACGCCAGCCACTTGTCCTTCCTTCACTCCCCCTCATACAAGAAGTCTCCTCCCTCTGACTCGACAGCTTCCCTCATCACATCGGTTGACTGAAGGTCAGCCTTGGCTTAAACCTTCTAGAAACATGATGTCATGGAAGAATACAGGCATCATTTGGGCTAGACCTATCTGGTTTCAAATTCCAGATATGTCACTTAGTAGCTCTATGCCTCAAGCAAGTCACAACCTCCCCCAGCCTCAGTTTCCAATTATGCAACATGAGAATTATACCACTTTGCAGTATTGAGAGGATTGGAATCTATGGAAAGCACTGAGCACAGAACTTGGCCCCAGAAAGTGCTCAATAAACAGTTGCTGAATTGAGCCTCTGTCTGTCTTTTTATGGGAGTTTTGTCCTGCTTCCCCAGCCAGAGCTCCATGAGGCCTGAGGCCTTGTCCAAACTGTCTTTGCATCTCTGTACTTTTCCTGTGCCTGACAAAGGAGAACCTGTCTACTGACAAGTAGTGGAAGGAATTTAGCATGCCTAACCTGATGTTAGAAGGGAATAATTTGGGTAGAGGGACCTAGTGGATCTCAGATATTGGAAGGGTGTTGAGGGCCCATTTATACTGTATCACTCCAGAGAGGGGAGAATACCATCAGAAGCTATAAGGATGGTTTTAGTCCAGGGTAGGAAAAGCCAACATACAGAGCTGCTTAACATGAGAGCAGGTGTCAAATGTAAGCTGCTTGCCATTAAAACACTCAAATTATAGGAAGTATTCCTCTGGTGGATGATAGATAAGACCATATCAGTGTTTAACTTTTGGGAGTCACAAAAGCCTTTGAAAGTCTGATAAAAGTTGTGGATCTTCCCCCACCCCCCAACAAAAAAGCTCAAAGCATAACATTTTACAAATAATTTTGTAAATAATTTCAGGAGCTTCATGGTTCCTAGGTAAAGATCACCTTAAAACCCTTGTAGTATGCTATGTTCAACTTTTTAAAAAATTTAATAATGAGAAAGAAGCATTTCTGTTACATGTATCCTCAAAATTCACACCTCCCATCTCAAGGGCCTGATTCATAACTAAAAACTCAGTGCCATTTGCCCAAATTCAATGCTCTACATATTTGTTAATTGAATGAATGAATGAATGAATGAAATCCTTGATTGACCTTTAAGGAAAGATAGGTACTGCACAGAGAAAAAAAAGATAAAAATGAAGCATTTTATAAAAAGACCAATACAAGATGATAAAAGGTAGAGAAGAGTTCATCAGGGTCAGAGAAAAGGATACATTTTGGAAGGCCCCAACTCCCAGCCTCTTGCCCAGGGCCAACTGCCCCAGCGAACTCCTAAACCCAAGATTCCATGAGGACAGAGTCACCTACCCAACTCTGCTTGCCCTGGTTGCTTGTACGCGTAGTGATCACGGCACAAACCCAGGGCACCAGGGAAAAATCACTCTTAACATCGTGACCATGTCCAGATGATATTCTAATCTGATTTTGAAACCTTTCCCTCTGTGAATTTAGGTTTAATTGTAATGCGACCATTCATTGTTCTATTACAATTGCTCAGTTCACCCTTGGTAATGAGTTATTAAAGGAAGCATGTCGAGGCATTTTTCCCCCTTAGAGTGTTATTATTCAAAGAATAGTTAGTTTTCAGCATAAACACTAGTGACAATAAGCCCCAAGAAGAAAATATCCTGTCCAAGCACAGAAGGACTTCTTTGACAAACTGAGTTTCAGATTCTCAAGGACCAGCTGCTGCTTTCAGTTCGTATGGGCACAGACACGCTGCTCTGCCCAGACCCAGTCTTCTTGCTCTCCCCACTCCCTGCCGCACCTGCACTCACGTGGGAACACAGTGGCAGCGGGATTTTAGGAGCCTTCTCAAGCTCTGCAGGGCCTCCGGCAGCCCGGCCCCGGTGAGGGCACTGCAGGCCTGGAGCTCCCAGCTGCGGTCCTGGAATCTCTCCAGGCCCAGCCTGTCTCTGATCCCAAGCAGCGGCAGAGCGCCGGGCGCCTCCTGCTTGTTGGCCAGCACCAAGAAAGGGACACTGGCCATGTGTGGATCGTCCAGGACTCCCACGAGCTCAGCCACGGCCTCGGGCAAGCGTGCTTCATCTGTGCTATCCAGCACATACACGAGGACATCTGTTCCTTCCAGGTAGTCCTTCCAGTTGGCCCTCAGCTGGGTCTGCCCCCCGACATCCCAGATTGTCAGAGACACATGCCCCGGGGCTTTGAGCGGCTCCACGTTGAAACCAACAGTGGGCAGGGTCTCCACCAGCTGGTAGCCCTTCAGTTTGTACAGGAGCGTGGTCTTGCCAGCTGAGTCGAGGCCTATCATCACCACCTGGGCTTCTGCCTTGTGACCTCGGGAATTCACAGAACCCATGGTGGCCACTGCTAAGCCCTAGGGGAGAAAGGCCAGGTGCACACATCAGCCATTCTTTTCAAGAGGAACACAAATCCACGCAGGCACCTGGAAGAAGAGCCTCTCCTCCAAAAGTAGGAAGCGTCTTTACAATGTCAGGTTTCAAACACAGGCCTGGGCTCTGAAAGGGCCAGGAAGTAAGGGCAAATGAGTCACCAGGAGCTGATCTATATCAGGAAGGGGGGAAGAGGGGAAAGGGGCTGTGTCAGGGAAGGGCTCCCTGGAGGACACCCAACAAGGCTCACATTCCTTGGTAGTTAAAGCAAAGAGGCAAAAGGAAGTTCATTCCAGTTAGATATAACCTAGTTCAGTAGGAATGACCGAAAGACGTCTTCAGTTCCTTCTAGTCTGTGGCTTCCCACCTCTGTTTTCTTCCTATAAACCTAAATCCTGAAGTGGAAGCTAGCTCCAGTTCCATGCACCAAATGAAGAAGACAGTCCGCTTGGGTAACTTGGGCGGCCATTGGCGCTCCCCTCAGGACCAGCACTGTGTCCTGCAAACAGTGGCTATGTCAAGTACGGTTGCCTGGGGACAAATTTACAAGTCACAGCTAGGTGGTTTCTTCCATTGCCTTATCAAGGTACATTGCCCATAGAGCACGACTCACATTTTTTATTTAGAAATGCCCAATTTCTGGGACGCCTGGGTGGCTCAGTTGGTTAAGCAGCTGCCTTCGGCTAGGGTCATGATCCCAGCGTCCTGGGATCGAGTCCCACATCGGGCTCCTTGCTCGGCAGGGAGCCTGCTTCTCCCTCTGCCTCTGCCTGCCATTCTGTCTGCCTGTGCTCGCTCTCTCTCCCTCTCTCTCTGACAAATAAATGAATAAAATCTAAAAAAAAAAAAAAAAAGTGTTTAGAAATGCCCAATTTCTAAAACCGAGACCTCTTCCCGACCTAGGGGAAACCTGGCTGGGACTGGGGAAGGGACATCTCTCCCCCGGCGGGTAGGAACGGGGCGGGGGGGGGGGTATTTCGGCTGCCTCTGGAGGGAAATAAGACAAGCTCCGTTCATTCCTCAGGCCAGCCGGGGAAGAGGGAAAGTAAAGTTACCTCCGTGTTCTTAGACTGCGGCCGAAAGCTCCTCCTCTGTGGCAGTCCGCTCGCACGCAGCTGCTTTCTGCGCGGCGGTGGTGTCCCAAGAGCAAGAGGAGAAGGAACAGTAGTGGCGGTGGCTGGTTCCCCTTTTCTGCTTCCTTCCGCAGGTGGTCGGGGCGGGGCGGACTCCACAGCCCCTCCCGCAGGGGACCGGCCGCACGGACGTCCCCAGCTGGTCCAGTCTTGGTAGAGCCCAGGCTCGCACCAACCCCGTTTCTCAGCAGCTCAGAACACGTGTGTTGATGGCATTTTATTTATTTATTTATTTTTTTTTCTGGAGCCTGGAGATTCTTTTGCTTGCTTGGACCCTACAGGTTTTTAAAAACTGCCTAAGTATGATTAAAATACTCTAAAAAAAAGTAACTATGTTGAAGGCAAATGGCAAGAATTTAAGAGTTGTGTCAGTGTGGTGGAACTATGCGCAATTAAACTTACTGCTGAATTTTTTTTTTTTTTTGACAATGTCATCGTGTTTTTCCCAGGAAACGATGATACCTCGAGAAAACACAGTTTTTAAAAAAATTATGGCCAAACAGAAGTCATTGATTCTGTAGCTCTCCAGTGGGCGTCTGCAGTTGCAGTGACATGTCTCTTGGGACCAGTCACATGTGTGCGCGGTGCTTTCCGATTTCCCAGGCGTTATTCCATTAAAATGGCAAGAATCGAGTTGGGGGTTATTACTCTCCCGTTTTACAAATAAAGAAAGCGTTTCAGAGTAAAAAATTTGCTCAAGGTCTTGCTGGGATTTACTCCTCTCCTCCTCTTCTAGCGTGTCTGCTACTCACCGAGAAAGTGCTTTGTAGAGAGCGAACATCCTGTTGGAATTGTCGTTGCTTTCCTTAGGCCCGGGTATTTTAACAGGAGGGAGTAGTTAGGAAAAGTCAGAAACACCGTGTGTTATGCTCACCACTCTGTTGTTGCTGTTGCTACTGTTGCTTAGTTCTTGGGGGTACCTGTGTTGTGGGCTGTAGTCGTTTTACGACCAAACCGGGCAAGTGGGAATTTACAGCCAAAATCGGGGAGGGGGGTCAGCAGATGGGAAATTACTGAGCGGGAACATCAGGGGTCAAGAGGGATTCTGGTTAAACTGACCCAACAGGATTCTTGCTGAAGACAGGCCAGGTGGCCAGACATCACCTGGGGGACGGTGGGGGCTGAGGAACGCGATCAGATTTTGAAGTGATTAGATATTAAGGGCAGGGCATTCTGGTTAAGAGGTAGGAGGGTTCTGGCTAAAATGGTATTTTAAGGAGGAAGTGCGCAGATGATCCTAGAAGAACTTTCAGGAGTCTGACTAAAGTTTAACCACACAAAGAATCTTTGTCATTACCTAAGAGAAGTCTCCAAGCATTAAAGAACTGTCTGGAGGAGGGCTTGTCTGCCTAATCCTAATCCGTGGGGCGGGGAGATCAGATCAAACTGAGACTCAGTCTTGTTCAGCTGATGAATCCATGGGGATCCTGGCAGGATTGATTTGCAGGAGGATCAGGATGGGCAGAGGATAAGGACATGGAGGCCAAGGTTAAGGTGTGCCTGGGGCGGAGTTAAGGGGGCAGGTTTGCTATTACTCTGATTCTGGTTCCTTCCGTGTGAGTCCTGGGAAGAGGGAAAGAGGTACACAGGAGCTGAAGAAGCTGCTGACTTGGAGAAGAAAGGCTGGACTAGGTACTGAAAAGTTTAATTCAGCTCAAATATCTTATAGGACAGAGGGATTTTTTTTTTTTTTTTTTTTTTTTTTTTAGGACAGAGGGATTTTTATGGAGCAGCTGTAAGCAAAGCTTTGTACAGGCTATTGCATGATTTTTTTAATTATTTATTTTTAAAGACTTTATTCATTTACTGAGAGAGAGAGATTTTATTCATTTACTTGAGAGAGAGATTTTATTCATTTACTTGCAAGGAGAGAAGCAGAGGGAGAGAGAGAAACAGGCTCCCTACTGAGCAAGGAGCGTGACACAGGGGCTCTGTCCCAGGACCCTGAGACCATGACCTGCGCCACAGACGCTTAACCCACTGAGGCACCCAGGTGCCCCTATCACATGATTAAAAAAACAAAAAACAAAAAACAACTCTTCAAAATGCATCTGCATGCCATATGAATGGGAGAAGTCAGCATCATGTTTGTGTGTGAAGACTAGGACATCGTGTATCAAAATTAGATACAGAATATATTGTAGACTCTTAAACTGTCTTTGCTTTGCGTTATAAATTGTATTTAGAATTACTACCATTCTGAGTGCCTTGTATTTTACATTTACAGCACAGTTTATCTTCCAGAACTTTTCTATTTCTAGTTTCCATTTTATTGGTAACACCATCTCTTTTTTGTTTTGTGTGTGTGTGTGTGTGTGTGTGTGTGTGTGTGTGTGTTTGGTTTTTTTTACCGCCCCCTCCTTATAAACAAATGAGGAACCTGGCAAAGTCGGGGGCGAGGGAAGAATTTCCTTGCCTGTCTCTCTTTGCTCTGTCTCCCTCCAAACAGAAATAGTATCTCTTTCTCTCTCAAAAAGAAAACAAAACCAACAAAAAAACACAAGAGGAAAAGGAACTAGCAGTGGGGGTTGTGCTTTCTGGAACAGCCAGCTGAGAAAGATCAGAAGGACGTAAGCTCAGCACCCAAGCAGCTTCAACTCCTGACTAACGCGTTTGCAGCATTTGCAAGAGTTTCCTGACGCGAAGGGGGAAGAGCCAACAGTGGCCAGAGACTGCCTCCTGAACATGTACAAGGAGGATGATGCGGAGGCCAAGACAGAAGTGTGATGAGCTCCCAGCGCCTCAGAGCCGGTGCTGGTGCCGGTGAGCTGCTACTCTTTATCCTCCAAGGTTGTTTCAATATGCAAAGTAGGTCCTCAGCAGCATCTGCTCTTCCATCAGCCGCGGTTCCTGAACTGGATAGTGTATTTTTAGTTGGCAGGGGGGAAAAAAAAACTCGATTAGGAAGGAGGTTGGAAGGTCACTTCATAGCTAGAAACTCAAATCCACACTTGAGACTTCTCTGTATTTCCCAGATGAGTGCTTTGATTCTCTTCTTTTTATAAACAAAGTTATGGAAGTAATAATGAATATATTATTTCTCATTTGAGTGTCAAACAATGTAAATGTCTACAGGACAAAATTCTTAGGTTCACTCTTTTTTCTTTTTTTTTCGTTTGTTTTGTTTTGTTTTTGAGAGGGAGGGAGGGAGAAAGAGAGAGAGAGAGAGGAGGGGTAGAGAGAGAATCCCAAGCCAGTTCCATCCCCAAAGTGGAGCCCCCGCCCCCCACCAGGACTCAGTCTCACAATCCTGAGATCATGACCTGAGCCTAGTCAAGAGTCATATACTTCACTGACTGAGCCAGCCAGGTGCCCCTTAAGTTCACTGTTCTTTAAAAAAAAAAAAAAGATTTTATTTATTTATTTTACAAAGAAAGGGTGAGAGTGAGTGGGGGAAGGGCAAAGGGAGAGAGAGAAACTCAAGCAGTCTCTGCACTATGCATAGAGCCCAAGACAGTGCTCGATCTCATCACCCTGAGATTATCACCTGAGCCGAAATCAAGAGTCGGACACTTAATCAATTGAGCCACCCAGGTGCCCCGAGTTCACCCTTTAAATCACTACTTCCCTCCTCTGAGATAATCAGGATTAGTAGTTTGACACACATTTTTGCAGCGATCTTTCTATATATACTTATATGTTTAAGAGCACCCACCTCGGGGCGCCTGGGTGGCTCAGTGGGTTAAAGCCTTTGCCTTCAGCTCCGGTCATGGTCTCAGGGTCCTAGGATCGAGCCCCACATCGGGCTCTCTGCTCAGCAGGGGCCATGCTTCCCTCTCTCTCTGCCTGCCTCTCTGCCTACTTGTGATCTCTCTCTGTCAAATAAATAAAATCTTTAAAAAAAGAAAAAAAAAAGAGCACACATCTCTATTTAACTGTTTATTTTTTGTTTGCGTCTTTTAAACGTAATTGTGATATCTGTAGCTTGTCATATTGAACATTTATGAGATCTTTCCACATTAGTATATATCCTAACTCAGATACACTTACCCTTTTGTTATTATTTTTAATAGGATTTTATTAAATAATGAGGAGACCTCAAGAAATACAAGAAGCATAATGCTAAAATATTCATAGATTTAATTGTATGATTCTGAGATTAATTTATAAATAATCTAGCAATGGAGAAGTAGTAGCTTGGATATAAGATAAGATTGGCCCTAAACTGAAAGCTGTCAAAGCCAGGTCGACAGGGGCGTATTATATTAGTCTCTACGTTTTGCATACCTTTGAAATTTTATGGAGTAAAATATGAAAAGCATATGTAAGAGGCATATTCCAGTTTACCAAATGTGTGATTCTTTTTTTTTTTTTCAGCATAACAGTATTCATTGTTTTTGCACCACACCCAGTGCTCCATGCAATCGGTGCCCTCTCCAATACCCACCACCTGGTTCCCCCA
The DNA here is from genome assembly GCF_002288905.1 of Enhydra lutris kenyoni. NCBI lineage: Eukaryota > Metazoa > Chordata > Mammalia > Carnivora > Mustelidae > Enhydra > Enhydra lutris. The sequence continues at coordinate 2,545,312 of NW_019154099.1, forward strand.
ACCTCCACCCCCCGCCCCTTCAAGACCCTCAGGTTGTTTTTCAGAGTCCATAGTCTCTCATGGTTCACCTCCCCTTCCAATTTCCCCCAACTCCCTTCTCCTCTCTAACTCCCCTTGTCCTCCATGCTATTTGTTATGCTCCACAAATAAGTGAAACCATATGATAATTGACTCTCTCTGCTTGGTTTATTTCACTCAGCATAGTCTCTTCCAGTCCCTTCCATGTTGCTACAAAAGTTGGGTATTCATCCTTTCTGATGGAGGCATAATACTCCATAGTGTATATGGACCACATCTTCCTTATCCATTCGTCCGTTGAAGGGCATCTTGGTTCTTTCCACAGTTTGGCGACCGTGGCCATTGCTGCTATAAACATTGGGGTACAGATGGCCCTTCTTTTCACTACCAAATGTGTGATTCTGCCACAGCTCACAGGCCCCTGGGTCTCCAATGAGTTGTCACACTCCACACTTTTTCTGTAAGACATCAAAAGTTGCCTTCTCCAGAGTCTGCCGGGACCCCAGCTGGTGTAGGTTATTTCTGCTTTATCCTTACCATGCTTCGTGTGTATACAAACACAATCCACACAGTCACACACACATACTCCTACACTAAAGGAATTATCTTATTAAGCTGAAATTTTAAAGACATAGGGGTCGTCAGTTGAGCCCCTAATCTGTATCATATACAATGTCTACATGTGTTTCATTACTCCTCTCAACAGCTTTGAGAAGTGAGGCTTTTTTGGTCCCCTTTTATAGATGTGGAAACTGAGGCTAAAAAAGATGAAGTAATTTGCCCCAGCCTAGTGTTTTTCTTTTTTATTCTCAATTTTCTATCATTTTGTCAACTATTTTTATTTTTATTATTTTTTTTTAAGATTTTATTTATTTATTTGAGAGAGAGACAGTGAGAGAGAGCATGAGCGAGGAGAAGGTCAGAGAGGGAAGCAGACTCCCCGTGGAGCAGGGAGTCCGATGCGGGACTCGATCCCGGGACTCCTGGACCACGACCCGAGCCGAAGGCAGTCCTCCAACCAGCTGAGCCACCCAGGTGTCCCTTGTCAACTATTTTTAGATAAATGCAGGCAAAAAGTGATCTATACAAACACTGAGAAGCAAGCAAAATCTTATGGAGAAGGAATATTGCCCTTCTTAGATGAAAATAAACTGAAGAGAGTGTCTGGGTCATGGTCTGAATTTGGCTTCCTTGGGAGTTTTGTTACAAGAGTCCCTCCTGGGGCAGTCAGTGTGCAAAGGCATGACAGACAGCATCTTAGAAAGCGTAGGGCTTCCCACAGTTGGGGCAGCGGGCAGGCCTTGCTGGTGGGCCCGGTACTGGCTATCCAGTGGGAACATGGTCAGTAGGAATGGATTGCTCTGTATATTCTACGTCAAGCCCACTTTCCACTCTCAGGAATGAGCAAATCAGACTACTTCTTGGGGTGAAAGGAGTAATGTCAGGTGGTCCTGTCTGTAGGGCATGGAGAAGAGGGGAGAAACTTCATTGCCACGTGATCAAAGCCTGCCAAATACAGATAAGAATTCGAGCCAAGCTTGCCTGGGAATTTTTTCTTCCAGGTAAAGAGAATATAATGACTGCAGATAGTTTTGTGGTAAGAGTCTTTATTGTGTTTATGTCTTAAGTCATACCACTTCAACTTGAACTAGGTCTCTACATCATATGCACATCTCCTTTGAGATGCCCTTGACCTCTGTCCCGTGTGGGATCCTCTGCTTTTACATCCCAGATTTTCCCCTTTCTTGGTTTGCTTGGTTGTTTTAGTGGAGCATACCTTCAGTAGCCTCTCAGATGCATGGGAGGTAAGTTTTAAGACTTTGAATCTTAAAATGTCTTTTTTTAAACTCTAACAATTTATTAATAGTTTGTTTGCATATAAGATTCAAGGACGGAAATCATTTCCTTTCAGGACTTAGAAGGCATTGCTTCACACTGCTGCTGTTGAGAATCTGAAACTAGACTACACTCTTGATCCATCATTTGTGACTCTTTTTCTCTCTGGGAGCTTATAAAATCTTCACTTTGTTCCAAGAATTCTGAAATTTCAACTAAATTGTCATGTTGTGAAAGTTTGTGTGTTTTTACTATTTCCCCTTTTTCTTTTTTATTCTTTCCTTTTATTTTATTATACTTTTTAATTTACCTTTTTGGTTTTGTATGAGAGAAATGTTAAAATTATTTGCAAACCAAAATGTTTTAAAACCTTTTTACTTGGTATGAGTCTATTTTCATCCATTATGCTGGAAACTCAGTGGGCCCTTTCCTCTGCCTCTTACTGCTAAAAGTAAGTTACTTTCAATTTTGGGATGTCCTGAAACTTCCCATCCATTTTTTATGTTCCTTCTTTTTGGAATTCCTATTATTTGGTTGCTGAACTTTGACTAATTCTCTTATTTAAAAAAATTAGTTTCTGGGTCTCCTGGATGGCTCAGTCCATTAAGTATCTGATTCTTTGTTTTGGCTCAGGTCATGATCTCAGGGTTGTGAGATTGAGCCCCGTGTTGGGTTCCAAGATCAACAGGGAGTCTACTTGAGAGGCTCTTTCTCTCTCCCTCTGCCCTTGCCCACCAATCTCTCTCCCTCTCAAATAAATAAATAAATAAATAAATAAAATCTTTAAGATATATATTTTTTCTTTCCCTTCTTACATCTTTACCTTTTCACAGTACTTTCTGGGAGATTTCTTCAATGTTATCTTTCAACCCTTCCATTGTGTTTTTGTTTCATTTATTATCCCTCTTTTTCCCCTCCAATAGCTGTCTTTTGTTCCATGAGGTTCCATGGAACCAGGAAGAATGACCATAGGAGACCCCAAAGTGGAGGACATGTGGTAACAACCAGAGGCTTTGTGCTCTATTTTCTGAGTTACTGAAGTCTGCCTCCTTCAAGGCAACATGCAGTCTGTTTCCCAGCATGGAGCCTGCCAGCCTGCTTCTACCTGGATCCTATTTGCCATCTTGGGACAGAATGTTATTAGATCAATGTGTGCAGTGATCACGCTGGGGACAGATGAAGGTGCACAGAACATTTCCCAACATAGATCATACAGTGGGCTATAAGCCTCAGTAATTGTAAGAGTTGAAATCACACTGAATATATTCCTCTGCGTGACAAAAGTGGGATTAGCAATAAACACTGGAAAGATATCTGGAAAATCCCCCAATATTTGGAAATTAAACAACCTACTTCTAAATAGCCCAAAAGTCAAAGAAGAAATTGCAAGGAAATTAGAAAATATTTTGAGCTGAATAAGGATGGAAATACAAGAGAACCAAAATTTGTGAGTTATAGCAAAACCACTGGGAAATTTATACATTTAAATGCTTATATTATAAAAGAAGAAAGATATAAAGTCAATTAACTAAGTAAGAGAAAAAAAGAAAAGCAAACTAAATACAAAATAAGAAATAAAATAAGAATGAAAAGCAATTAAATAGAAAAAATAGAGAATATGAACACAGTCAAAAGTTGATTCTTTGAAAAGACTAATAAAATCAATAAACTGCTGATAAGGCTGATTAAGAAGAAAACAAAATCATGAAGAATAAAAAAAGGGACATCACTATCAAAAAAACTGACAAAAAAGATATTATGGGCAGTCTTATGCCAAGAAAACCAATAGCTTAGATGAATAAATACTATTTGTTGAATAAGCTATCCTTTTCCTTTGGCTAACTTGAAATATCACCTTTCTTGGGGCGCCTAGCTGGCACAATTGGTTAAGCATCTGACTCTTGATTTTGGCTCAGGTCATGATCTCAAAGTTGTGAGATTGAGTCCCATGTCAGGCTCCATACTGAGCGTGGAGCCTGCTTGGGATTCCCTCCCTTTCTGCCCATCCCTCCTCCTTCCCTCGAAAAAAAAGAAAGAAAGAAATATCACCTTTATTGTACATGAATTCACTTACTGACACACAGGTATGGGTTTGGAAGCTTTTATATATCATATTAGTGTATTTGCTCTAAGAGTTAGTATTACTGTAAACCAGTGGGAAGTTGCATCAACTTTTCTGACCCAGCCTCAGGGGGCCACTCCTGCTGCATTAATTTATTGGTTACAGGCCAATTTTAGGTTAGTTTCAGTTGTATAACGTAGTGATTTAACAATTCCGTACACTACTCCTTGCTCACTGTGAATAGTTACCATCTGTCACCATACAATATTATTACAATATTATTGGTTATATTCTCATCCTGTACTTTTCATCTCCATGACATATTTCTTTTACAATGGAAAGTTTGTACTTCTTAATCCTCGTTGTCTATTTTATCCATCCCTCCACCCATCTCCCCTCTAGCAACTACCTACAAACTTGTTCTGTGAATTTAAGAGTCTGTTTTTCCTTTGTTCATTTGTTTTGACTCTTAGATTCTACACAGAAGTAAAATCATAGGGAATTTATCTTTCTCTGTCTGATGTATTTCACTTAGGAAAATATTCTCTAGATCCATCTGTGTTGTCTTAAATGGTAAGATCTCATTTGCTTTTATGGCTGAGTAATATTTGTGGAGAATACTTTTTTAAAAATTATTTTTATTAACATATAATATATTATTAGCCCCAGGGGTACAGGTCTGTGAATCTCCAGGTTTACACATTTCACAGCACTCACCATAGCACATACCCTCCCCAATGTCCATAACCCCACCACCCTCTCCCTAAAACCCCACCCCCTAGCAACCCTCAGTTTGTTTTGTGAGATTTAGAGTCTCATATGGCTTGTCTCCCTCCCAATCCATCTTGTTTCATTTTTTCCTTCCCTACCCCCCACAACTCACCACCCTGCCATCAAATTTCTCATATCAGGGAGATCATATAATAATTGTCTTTCTCTGATTGACTTATTTCACTCAATATAATGCCCTCTAGTTCCATCCACATCATTGCAAATGGCAAGATTTCATTTCTTTTGATGGCTGCATAGTATTCGTGTGTGTGTGTGTGTGCACACACATATATGTGATATATATGTAATTATAATATATATATATACAAATATATATACATACATATATATCACATCTTCTTTTTAAGGGTGAATTTATAGTGCCAGATTTGTGAAATCTGGCCACACAGGTGAAATTTACTACACAAGACCAAATATTCTTTAGATTCTAAACCTTGGAAATTTAATCTTGGAATATTTTACAACATAAGTGAGACAGTATTCTTTAGGAATTATAATTTGACTGATAGTCAAATTATGACTGGCAATACCCAGCACATACCGCAAAGAGATTCATAGAGAAAAGGGTGGTTTGTTTTTTAAAATGTGAACATTTTCTTATAGAAACCGTACATTTATTTTTCACAAAGGAGCATGAATAGGGAATGTCAACAGTGGTGCGCTAAACAGCACATTTAATTTCATGAAAGCTTCAAATCCCACTATAGAATCCTGCGGAGCTAATTAAATTAGACCACATGGTGAACTCTTTAAGCAAAACTAAGTGGGGGCACCTGGGTGGCTCAGTTGGTTAAGCGTCTGCCTTCAGCTCAGGTCATGATCTCAGGGTCCTGGGATGGAGCCCCTCGTTGGGCTTCCTGCTCAGTGGGGAGTCTGCTTCTCCCTCTCCCTCTGCCCTTCCACCTGCTTGTGCTGCTTCTCTCTCTCTAAACAAACAAACAAACAAACAAACAAACAAAAACTAAGTGGCCTCATTCTTAAGCCCACATTTATCAGTTCAGTGGTAAGGAAAGGCTGATCTGGAACATTTAGGTCAAAGAGAAAAATGGACAAGAACTGGAATATATGACTCAATCTCTAAGCTGATTAAGGCCATCTGTGGGAGAAATTTCTAGAATAGGGAGTGGTGCCGCATTGCCTGCACCAATTTTACCTGGCTGTAGTGATAAGAAGGAGATCAATGGCTGCTCTAGAGGGAAGGCAGAGAACTCCCACAAAGAATAGATATTTATACAATATAAGACTATGTGTATACTTTTGGTCTCTAAAAAATATAGCTCAAATGCCGTTCTTGACCTTGGTATATACCCATGCTTGGGAAAGATGAGGAGGCTGGGGGAGATAAAGAGGTGAGGAGAAACCTAAAGTGTAAAGGATCTTGGATTCCCATTGGCACCCCCTTTTTCCCCTAAAGAGATACTGACACAGTCACAGTAAATGAATGTTCCCATCCCAATGAACTCATTAGATGGGAATAATACATTATATCAGTGTATGAGCTTATCCTCATGAACCTTCCATACACAAAAGGGAAAAAGAAAAAAGAAAGAGAAAAGGATTCCAAGGGCTTTAAATTTACTCTCAAACATTAAAAAAAAAAACCAACAAAAAACACTTTTTCTTCCTTTTAACTGCTTTCAGTAGTTACATGTGAAATGGGTATTTCAGAGTTTGCAAGTGGTGGGAAAATAAATAATAATAAGACTAAAGAAAAGGAGAGACATTTAAAAACTGCAGCAGGATATGACCTGGTCCCAATCATTTGAAACCAAGTGTTAGAAGAAGCAGAAATACCAGATTTCCATTTAGCTACCTGCTAGATCTACTGCCTTTTAAACAACTTTAGATGTTCTTCCTGTTTTGCTAAATCCAGGGAAGGGCAGGGAAGTATCTTTTGGGTGTGTTATAACATAGTAAGCTTATGTACTGTTAAAACTGTAGGAAATGTTGAACCCTATGTAATTCTGACTCTCTGTCTTCATACAGCTGCTCCATTTACATTGAATAGCCCATATGTACCTATTGCACAACTAGGAAATCTGCCTTCTCATCTGGCTCACTGTCTAACTTTTGAGTGGGCTGAAATAAATCCTACTCATTGCTGAGTTTGTTTCCTGGTTCGTGAAGCACTGAAGTAACCTCTGGTAAATGTGTCTGGGCCATGTTTTAAAAGTGGGTCACCCCTGTAACAGGTTTAAAAATGTTGCAATAATTTTAGAATTGGATGAAAGACTGTATCTTGAAATTTTTAAAAAAATATATAATTTGAATTTGGTGTGAATTTCTTTTCTTTCTTTCTTTCTTTCTTTCTTTCTTTCTTTCTTTCTTTCTTTCTTTCTTTTTTTAGATTTTATTTATTTATTTGACAGACAGAAATCACAAGCTGGCAGAGAGGCAGGCAGAGAGAGAGAAAGGGAAGCAGGCTCCCCGCTGAGCAGAGAGCCGGATAGGGAGCTCCACCCCAGGACCCTGAGATCATGACCTGAGCTGAAGGCAGAGGCTCAACCCACTGAGCCACCCAGGTGCCCCTTGGTGTGAATTTCTTACCAGGCAGCATTACGTGTAGGTTGGTTAGTAAATAAACTAGAAGCAAAGGAAAGAAGACATTTAACAGACTGTAGGTTCGGGCCGGCGCCACAAGGTGGCAGGCTTACTCTCTAGTCTCCCTCTTCAGGCCCAAACGGGGAAAAACGATCTTAAAAAAGAAACAAATCTTAACGTTTGGATTTAACTACCTAAAACCACATATTTTAGGAAGGTAACTTTTAGAAAGGATGACATAAGTTCTTAGTTTGTCAAGATCGTATATTCAGGGATGCCAGTGTGGCTCAGTGGTTTAAGCATCTGCCTTCAGCTCAGGTCATAATCCCAGGATCCTGGGATGGAGTCCCACATCTCCCATTGTGATCCTCTTTGCTCTTTCAGCTTCTGCAGGTTTCTCATGGAAGCCACTTTTGAAGATGGTGGAACCACAACGCGGAAGGAAACTTGGTCCCCAAATCTCATCTTGGAGGAGAGCTTTGTGCCTGTTAGGAACCATCGTTTTGAATGCTCTATGAGTGAGAAACAAACTTCTATTTTGTTAAGACACTGAGATTCTGGGGCTTATCTATTATGACAGCTAACATCAACTAAAATAACATGTAGAGCACTTAGCACAATACCACACACAATACCTGCTTAATAAATGTTAGATGTTATTAATATCATGACTCTACATATAAACCAGGAGGTGCCGGGTGGCTCAGTAGGTTGAACGTCTCACTCTTGGCTCAGGTCATGATCTCAGGGTGGTAGAATCAAGCCCCACGGAGTCTGCTTGTCTCTCTCCCTCTGCTCTTCTCTCTCATAAATAAATAAATAAAATCTTGTTAAAAATAAATAAATGTAGGGGTGCCTGGGTAGCTCAATCATTTAAGCATCTGCCTTCAGCTCAGATCAGGATTTCAGGGTCCTGGGATCAAGCCCCTCATCCGGCTCCCTGCTCATCAGGGATCCTGCTTCTCCCTCTCCCTCTGCTCCTCACCCCCTGCTCATGTTCTCTCTCTCTCAAATAAATAAAGAAATAATCTTAAAATAAATAAATATAAGCCTAGAGCCTAAAACTCTGGACTTCAAACATAGCAATAGTATGGAGATTCTTCCGCAGTATATAAGATCTGGTTCTTTTTCTTTTTCTTTCTTTCTTTCTTTCTTTTTTTTTTTTTTGAAAGCTAGAGAAAGTCTAAGAAATAAAGTTGTGTGTGGAAGCAGTAAAAAGCTGAGCTACTTGTGTATGTAATTTGCAGAAAGTCATGATCAATATTTTGCATTTATATTTGCTACTTTTTTTGGAAAAATTAACCAGATATAAAAGAAAATCAAATAAAAAATTCAAGTTGGCACTGTCTTTAAAATATTTTAAAATTTTCTTCCCTGTGATGACATTAGTGTTATGATTCAGTGATTTCTCTCTCAGTATTTCACACAATGCTTACCCTTTTTTCTTAAAAATGTTTTCTTTCTTTGCTCCAACGCTTTTTGATTTTTAGTGCTTTTATTTTTTCATTTTTAAGATTTTATTTTTAGGTGATCTCTACACCCAATGTGGGACTCAAACTCACAACCACAAGATCAAGAGTCCCCCACTAAACCAACTAGACTGCCAGGTGCCCCTTTGGTGCTTTTATTAATACCTATTCTCAGTTTTCTGTCATGAAATTCTACCTCACTTAAAGCCCAGATCAAATTTCATGTATTCAGTCAAAGTCCTCCAGGATATCCCGGTTGGCAGGGATCCCACTTGCACTGAACTGTCAATTTTTTTTTAAAGATTTGTTTGTTTATTTAAGAGAGAGCTAGTGCAAGCACAGAGTAGTGGAGGGGCAGACACAGAGGGAGAGAGAGAATCTAAAGCAGACTCCTCACTGAACACGGATCCCTACGCTGGGCTCAGTCTCAGGACCTTGAGATCATAACTGAGCCATAACCAAGAGCTGGACGCTTCAAGGACTGAGCCGCTCAGGCTGTAACATTATACAATCCAAGGCACCTACCATTTGAGGTCTTCTGTGCTAGAGTTTATTTTCAGGTGGTTTATATAGCTTGTTTCTCCTTAATCAGACTGCAAGCTGTTTGATGACAAGGGCTGTGTTTTTTTGGTTTTACATTGCCCACAGAAAATAGAGTCTGTGCAGTTATTGATAATCAGCTCATTGGTTTGAAAGTCCCAGGTTTATGAGATTTCCTGTAACATTTTAATATCTATCTTCCAAAGAATTTATAAGAATAAAGAATAATAACTCTCATAAAATTTTCTTCAGAGATAAATAATAATTTATAGTTGGGGGACAATAGTGGGAAAGGAGGTATTTTAATGGTCAGTGGTTTGGGTTAGAGGAAATTTACAAAGAATAAATTAGTGCCTGATGTTCCATATTGAAATGAAGACAATTTTGTATGTATTATTAAACTTATTTTGCTTTTTGCTTTTTTTGTCCTTCATCCTAACTCTAAAAAAAATTTTTTTTGGAGGGGGATGCTTGGGTGGCTCAGACAGTTAAGTGTCTGCTTTTGGCTCAGGTCATGATCCCAGAGTCCTGAGATCAAGTACTACATCAGGCTCCCTGCTCAGCAAGCAGACTTCTTCTCCCTCTGCCTGCCACTTCTCTTCCTCGTGCTCTCTCTCTCTGACAAAAATTAATAAAATCTTAAAAAAAATTTTTTTTTAATTTTTTTAAAATAGGCTCCATGCCCAGCATATAGTCCAATATGGGGCTTGAACTCATGAACCTGAGAATAAAACCTGAGCTGAGATCACCCAGGATCCCTCCTATTTACTTTTTAAATTTCTTTTTGTTTGCATGTTTGCTTAAGATGTTTACCTTAAACATATTAAGAGTTATAGCTGAAAATGTTTTACATTTTATTTTCAACATCATAAGGACTGTAGAATGTTTTAACTCTGAATCTTGCCTTTCACCTTCAATTTTATTGCTAGTTTCTTCCTGTGTTTATCTTCTAAATTTGGTAATTTTCTATAATCAGTGTTTACTTAGATTTGCCATTGTTCTATTAATTTCTTTGTTCATCATTGATTCTTGCATTCTGATCTTTTCTTCCAGGTTTATTTTTCTACCTTCTAGGTCTGTGAGTGGGAAATTCTCTTAGTCTTGGTTTGACAATATCTTTATTCTTACCTTTGAATGCTAGTTTCACTGGATAGAGAATTCTAGATTAACAGATATTTTCCTCCATCCTTTGAGGATATTGTTCCATTATCCTCTGGCATCTACTGCTTGTGACAAGAAGCCCACTTTGTCTATATATCAGTCTTTGTAGGCAGTGTGACTTTCAGGCTCATCCCAAACATTCACAGAACCCAGGGCAAAATTACAAATGGAGGCCCATGTACAATATGTCTAAAAAAATTTAAGTTCCAAAAATAAGCAAACAACTTGTTAAATAAAATATGTTCTATCCTCCTGTTTTGACCAATATAACTTTTTAAGGACCCAGATGACCAAGCCTTGAATTTAGGATTCTTGGAATCCTGGGGGAGGATAAGGAGAGATCACCACCCAGGCCCCTGCCTCCCAGCTCACCCTCCTTGTTTCCCAGTCCTGGCTCCATCCTTTACCACCAGGAGTTTCACACACATGTCTGTGGACGTTCCATTTCCAAGCCCCACAAACAGCCTCTTCCTGGACACCCCATGGTCCTAAGTGTATGAAGTCTGTTCTTGGGGGTTGGACATAAGGAAGAGGCCCATGAAGGTTCTGAAAGTGGGTTGGAGCTGTCTGGGCAGGGAATTCTAGGGTTTGGGGCGCCTGGAAGTGGCTTAGAGGAAAAGGACAAACTTCAGGTCATGTTTCGCAACATTGTAATAAACTCCTTAATGGATTCCTCTCATCCAACCTGTTCTCTGCAGTGTATCAGAGAAAATTTTTAAAAAGGTAAACCACAGCATTTTACTCTGTCCTAAAAAATCCTTTAAAAGCCTATTACATTTGAAAGAAAATCCTTTAAAAGACTGCAAAGCTCTAAGTGGTACTTCAACACTCCAAGTTCTTTGGGAAGAGCCTTTATCCAAGAATCTCTCTTTCTGAAACATACTCTCTCTCCTACCTGTTCCTCACATGGCCAGCTTCAGTCTATTGTATGTTTCCTGGCTTAAATGCCACATCCTCTCCAAGTACCACTTCCCTTTATTTGCTATTGTTGAAGCTTTATTTCCTTCAGAGAACAAATAACAGATGTATTCACCTGTTTGTCTTCTCCTCCACGCTATCATCTGCCCAGGAGAGACTGTCATATGTAAGTCAACTCTGAGATGGAGATTAGCACGTAGGAAGTTATTAGGCAGTATTCTAATCAACCCCTGTTGAAAACAAAAGAAAGCAAGATAGGGGCCCCCATTGGGCAGTGGACCCCAGAAAGAGGCCCAACTTTGGGCAAAGCAATTCTCTTCAGCCAAAGCACTTCCTCAGAGGACTGACATCTCTGGTCTGGACAGGGCAGTAGTGCAACCTAATGGTCCGTGCCTTGTGCAGATGTACTGTCCTCACATGAGTTCTGAAAGTAGCTTCTTGCAGAACTCCCAACGGACCTGTGCCCTGGAAAGAAACTTGTAAAAGGAAGGTTAATAGGATGAATGACACCCCCCTGCTGTTGTAGCTGGCATTAGGCGGCAAGCAGTACTCACCCCTCTCTCTTCTGCAGTCCGTTCTAGATTCTCTTCACTGTTGATTAGCACCTCTGAAGATTTAGGTGACTTACCTAGTGGAGTGACAGATTCTTAAAACTGGTGAGTTCCAGTTCCTGTTTATCATGTCCTTCTTGGGCTGCCCTTGTCCCATTTGCCATCAAAATTGCACAAGTACTAAAAGATGCCCTAGTTGATTACTGGGACACCAAACATATGCCTCCCTGTCTCCGCCGTGTAATCGTAGCTCTACTGCCTCTTAATAACAAGAGTCAACTACCCCCATGAGGACGTTTTGCTTGCCTGCTGGAATTGGGCCTGAAGGGCCCAAAATGCTGGGTGGTGGTATAGCTTTAAGTTCACTGAAGACTCTTGCTGTGTTTCCTGGTAGAAATGTTTCCCCTGTGGGAACTAAGAACCTTAAACCTGTGATTACACTTGTGAGGATGAAAAGCACAAATTCCACCAAGTGGGTCCTGGAATTGATGGTATATAGGGACTCTTCTGCTTCCATACCTTTGATCCCAGTCCCAGGTGTTCTTTTGTGGGGGATCCAGCATCATACAATGGTGATTGATTCAGAGCATGACTGCATCGTGGAGGGTGGCACTTTATCCTCATGGGGTATCATCTCCAAGCTGGTACTTCAGCCAAGCTTTCTGGGTGGTATGCCATGGGATGGGCCCCAAGTGGATTCCACGGCCATATACCCAGTGCTACATCTCCTCTGCTATGCAATGGGTTCCCTGATTGGATGCAATGATACGTGGGGTGCCATAATGGTGGATCAAATACAACAGAAGCCCTTGGACAGTCATGTTGGCTGAGGCTCAGCAGGCAGGAAAGGCAAACCCATAGAACATGAAGTCTATTCATGCTGAAATGAATGAGTGCCTCATCCAGGATGGGAGGAGTCCAATATGGTTTCCTTTTCAGCAAGGGGCTGTTTGGTATCTTCAAGGGATCATACAGTATTGAGTGTCAGCAATGATTCCTGTTGCCAGTAGGTTGATCATTTGGCCATGGGAATAGTTAAATTAACCTTGGTCAGTGGGAGATCATGCTGATGGGCCCATGTACAGCTTTCCTCCTTGTTACCATGTCTTCTCTGTTCATGAATCTGCTGTGCCAGTACTGGGGTGGCTGATGGAAAGGCTGGCTGACACTAACTGGCTAAGTCATTCCACTTGGGTGTATAAAGCCTCTTCAATGGTAGATGCTCTCAGAATGGCATGGAAGCATGGTTGGGCAGGAGGAGAAAATGAGCTTCAGTATGGTCACAACCAGGGCTCAGCCAACCCTGTGGGAGGTTCTGAAGCTGGGACAATTCTTTAGAATTTTCCCTTATTGAGGTGAGGGAGTCTGGTCTTAACCATCCCCCATTGATCAGTCATTTCTTGCAAGCTGCTCCTACAAGGGGTGTGATTTTGGATAAGGTAGCATTCTGAGTTAAGAAAATGACTGAAGAGGTCTGTCAATGCATAGCCTTCTCAGAAGCTGGGAGAGTAAGTCCTTCCATCTTAAAGGAGAGATAGGCTGGTAGAGCATAGCTTCCAGGAAAGAGACTCTTACTGTTTTTTCACCAGGATATACCCAAGTTTAATATAGTGTTTAGCACACAGTAGGCGTTCAAAAGATCTTTTTGAATAAATAAATTACTGAAATGTCCTGCTTTCTTAGTTTGGAGTATAAAGGTCACATCTTACCCTACTCTCTAACATTTTACTATGAGAATTTCAAAATTTAAAGTCACGTACAAAAACCATTTCCCAGATTTAACATTTTGTCGTATTTGCTCTCTCTTTTCATGGATAAGTATATGTACAGTATCAATTTGGGTTTGTTTTTTTGTTGTTGTTTGATAGTTTGCTGAACCATCTGCAGAATTCATGACACTCTGTCCTTAATACTCAGGCATGCATCTCATACCAATAAGGATATTCTCAATATTACTATGATCATATCTGAATAAATAACAGAACGCTTTAAAAATCATCCAATATCTGGGATGCCTGGGTGGCTCAGTCAGTTGGGCCACTGCCTTCGGCTCAGGTCATGATCCTGGTGTCCTGGGATCGAGTCCTGCATCGGGCTCCTTGCTTGGCAGGGAGCCTGCTTCTCTCTCTGCCTCTGCCTGCTTGTGCACTTGTGCTCTCTCTCTCTCTGACAAATAAATAAATAAAAATATTTTAAAAAATCATCCAATATCTAATATTCAGCCCATATTAAATTTCTATGATTCTCCACAAAAAACTTTTACAGCTTTAAAAAAAAACATTTCAACCATGATTCCACCCAAGGTTCATGTATTACACTTGAATATCACTTTTCTTTAGTATCTTTTAAACTGGAACAGTCCCCCTCTTCCTTTTCCCCAACAGACTGAACTTTTTGAAGAGACCAAGGCTAGGAGTGCTCTTGTTCCCCATTCTGGGTTTGTCTGATTGTTTCCTCATAGTGTCATTTTGTTTGTCCCAGGTAACATCACCTGCAATATTCCAAACCAATGAAGTTAACCCCATCTGGGAATATTCCCACTACCCCCATCATCACCCTAGTATCACTGCAGGAAGTCATCAAGATACATACTAATACCCAGAGGATCAGTCCTGCTTCAGAGTCCATTGCAGCCAAAAATCTAGCTCCATGGAAGATAAAAGACCTCATAACTCCTCCAGAAGCTGGTGGCTTCCTAATGAACTATGTTGCTCCTGATGGTGCTGCCATAGCTAGATGAAGGTGGCCCCAGCACCCCTGCTGATGAATAAAGTAAATACAGCACTATTAGTTCAGGTGGACGGTGCAGGGGTTCTATATTAACAAGCTCTTTCATCTGGACAAGGACAAGGAAGTAACTCTAAACAGAGTGTCTTGGATCAGTTTTATGCAGAAGGTGGTCTTACGTAGAAGCATCGTACACACAAGTGCTGTGCTTCAGAGGGTCTCACGCCTGATCTAGGGAACAGAGTAGGTTTATGTCTTTATGTCACCTGTTCAGCATAGCATCGGCCTCAGTGCAGGGGAAGAAATCAACCTGCAGAGTACTTTACTACCTATCCAGTGCTAAGACACCTGTTTGCTTATTTATGTGTTCTTGGGGTGATAGAAAAATGGAAGTAGCATAAACATTCTTTTCCAATTCTCCATTACCATTTTGCTCAATCTTCTCCTTTCCCTGTTTCATGTTTATTTATCCCAGCCATAAGAGCAGAAATTATCCCCAAAGTAGTTTGGTTGATAATAATTGAAGTTGTAAAACTAATTGTGACTGATCATGTTTACCTGTTCAGTTAAGCTAATGGAAAATCAACTGGTGTTTGGTTGAGTGTCCAGCTCTTGATTTCAGCTCACGTCATGATCTCCAGGTTGTGAGACGACAGGAAACCTTCCTCCGCTCCCTGCTCAGCAGGGAGTCTGCTTGGGATTCTCTCTCTCTCTCCCTCACTCTCTGCCCCTCCCTCCCCACCCTCACTCCTTACTCCCTCTTTCTCAAATAAATAAATCTTAAAAAAAAAAAGAAAATCAAGGTGGAATCTCTTTCTAGGTAGATTCTATATTTTTGTAGAATCTATAAAATCACTTAAAATCCTAAGGCTTATGCCATCCTTGACTCTCAAAGTAATTATATTGTTTTTGCAGCTGTCAGGACAGATGTCTGTGTATTACAACTGTGTATTACATAAACAGGGAAGCAATCTTATATAGGGACATAAATGTTTCCTATTTAGCTGTTACAAGAGTTGATGTTTTTCTTGCTTCTTTTTTTTTTTTTAAGATTTTGTTTATTTATTGAGCAAGAGAGAGAGAGTGAGTGCACGTGAGCAGGGAGAAGGACAGAGAGCATCTCAGGCAGACTCTCCACTGAGCATGGAGCCTGATGCAGGACTCAATTCCTCAATCCTGAGATCATGACCTGAGCCAAGAGTCGGATGCTCAACCAACTGAGTCACCCAGGTGCCTCATTCTCTGGCTTGTTTCTCTCAGTCTTGACCAATCACAAGAAAGGAAAAGGTGAAGACAATTTGGGTGCTCCCAGCTGTTTTTATTCTCTCAGAAGAACTAATATTTAAATCTTTGAAGAAGTAACTGAAATCTCTTTTAGTTTTGCTTGCCCAACATTAAGAATTTTCCAGTGGCCTATGAAAAACAAGTATCTGCCTAAGGGACCTTCAGAAGATTTTCTTGACAAAGAAGATTGTGTAAGAGGTGTGCCATCAAGTGTTAGCTAGTCCCGCTGAATGAAGTGGCACTGAATCTGGCCAAACTGAGACTCACAGAAGAGCACACTGGAGGAAAAGGGAGCAAACAAAAGATGATGTTCTAATTTTCCATTTACTGAGAGATTACTTTTTTAAAATTTTATTTTTTTGACACAGAGAGAGTACAAGCAGGGGCAGCAGCAGGCAGAGGGAGAAGGAGGGTCCCGGCTGAGCAGAGAGCCTGATGTGGGGCTCGATCCCAGGACACTTGGGTTCATGATCTGAGCCAAAGGCAGATGCTTAACAACTGAGCACCCAAGACGTTACTTTTAAAATGAAATTCTGAACCTCCCAATTGTAATTAGGATTGTTCTCCTACGTCCCACTCTACCTTAAAGCTTACACTAACTGTATTTCATTGGGGTGGTGTTTTTCTTTTTTAAGACTTCATTTATTTATTTGAGACAGTGAGCAAGAGAGAGAGGATGAGCAGATGGAGAAGGAGAGGCAGACCACTCCCCAAGCAGAGAGCCTGATCCTGGGATCATGGCCTGAGCCGAAGGCAGATGCTTAAGCCACCCAGGCACCACTCATTAGGTTCTTGACAGATACTTTTTGCAAGCATAGTCCTGTCTTAGCATGAACACTAAGAGGGGTCTCCCTCCCCGCTGGGTAGAAACTGGGTAGAATCCAGTTTCTTCCTTAAAGCACTACCTGTAAATTGAGTTATTTTGCCCAGTAGTTTAAAGTGCTCTAAATAATCTTGTTTGGAACAAGTAATTTTGCTACTTTTAGATAACAATTACACAGAGCTTTTGAGTTGGAAAAAAAAAAGTTAAAAAATCACCTAGCACTAGTCCACAGGCCAATTTTAGGTTAAGAGTCTATGATTTGTCTGAGGGAAAGTTAATGCAATAAATAACACTAATACTAATAAATAGATCAGTCTTTCAAGTACAGCAATATTAACCAATTAGGTTTCCTTTGTCCCAGAGGTAAATGAGGTCGCCAATTCCAGCTATA
Organism: Enhydra lutris kenyoni; assembly: GCF_002288905.1. Lineage (NCBI taxonomy): Eukaryota > Metazoa > Chordata > Mammalia > Carnivora > Mustelidae > Enhydra > Enhydra lutris. The sequence goes on from NW_019154099.1 coordinate 2,562,425, forward strand.
TAGGGTTGCTCACTTTTCCTAAATAAATAATACTGTTTCATGCCTTCCTACCTTTGAACACACTGTTCTCTCTTCTGGAAGGCCTTTCTCTCCCTTCCATCTAACTACTACATGTTCTCCAAATACATTTTCCCAGGAAGTTTTTTTCCTGGCCTTCTAACAGTGGTGCTTCCTTCGCGTTCACCTGGCATACTTTTCACGCTGTACTGGAATAATGAAACAAACTTCATATTCCTTGAGATCAGCAACCACATCTTACCCAACCTTTTATCCTTAAAGATGTTCCAAGTATAGCATCTAGCACATGATAAGCAGTGAGAGCTCAGGAAATAGTTGATGACTCAAACCCCAAACCTCAATATTTTTCTCAAACGAATATGTTTTACAGAAGCTCTTTTGATCAGTAGCGTAAAGAAACTGACTTCAGTTTTTGTGTATGGGTTTTTTTTTTTTTTTTTTTAACAAAGTAAGCTCAAAGAATTTTTAGTAAATCACTGACTGTTACAACCTTGGTGGTGCCACTTTATTCAGTGGCTACGGAGGGTTTACCATATTGACCTTCACTCAGGGGATTTTGAGGGCGCTGTATTAAGCCCAGAAGTCCTGTTTCAAAGACTTCATAATCTAAGGAAGAAGATAGCAATAGACAATTCACCTCTTATACAAAAGGTACAGTACATTTCTAGGCAGTATGAGACTTATGTATCAGAATATATAGTTGCCAGGAAATCAGGAAGAAGTTACTGCTGACACTGTCTGAATGAATTTCAGTTGCTGAAGCTGTTGAAACAGGGAGGAGGATGCAGAGAAGGAAGATAAGAGTAGGTGGTATTTGATCTGGATTTTGAAAGATGAGTAGGAGACTGATGAGTACCTAGGGCTGTTGTTAAAGATAACTGGAACCCCACAATAGTTAGAGCAGTAAAGCAGATTTTATTCAGGAACTATTGGCAATAGGAGAAAAGAGACTTCAGTATACAATTGGGTTTGATCGCACTATTGTAATAGTTTCTGAATAAAATCTGTTATAATGCTTTAAGTACTGTCTGACTCTGATTTTATTTAAGCAGGAAGGGGTAGTGACTACAGAGAGTGGTGGAGGAATGAATGACTGCAAAGGTGAGTAAAGCAATTTAGGGAAACAGTAATCCAATGAAAGTTGAGTAGTCTAGGAAATCGGGAATTCTCTGGAGCCAGAGCCTAGAGCACTGCTGAGCAAGTGCCAGAAGATGCGAAAAAGCAGCCTTCTTCTAGTGGATTAACTGAGTTGTTTGGTGATACTTGGAAATGTTTTTCTGTTCATTCACGGGAGTTCAAGTGGGAAAGGTAAGTTTGAACAAGATTGCTTAGAAAGTTATGCCGGTAAGTTTGGACTTTATCCTGTGGCCTATGGAGCCCACTGGAGTTTTCAAAAGGCTGTACATACAGTACTTTATAAAGATGATTGCGGTCTCAACAGATGACACGCTGGAGCAGCATAAAGCAACCCCGGCCTCAGTTTACAATTTATAGTAAGAAAAGGGTTGGGTCATTTGCTGTCTTAGGTCCCTTACCACCCCGGGGGCATGCTTCCGCGGTAGGTCTGCCTTCCTTTCCTCACCTGGGCCCTATGCCTCCCTCCCTCCCTCCTCCTGATCCCGGGGCACTAGCCACGTTCCCTACCCTCTGGCCTAGCGCAGCTGTTCTCGGACGGGTAGGAAAGGGCGGTGGGAGACATCTCTGGAGTTAAGCGAGCCTCTCCTCCGAAACCCTTTGTCCCCAGCAGCACCACCTGGGGAGCCCAGAGGGAGCAGGGCGTGCCACGGGGCGGGGAGAGCAGTTTCCAGTCGCTTTTCCGTCCTGGGTCCCTCGGGGAGGCTGGCCGGCCGAACCCACGGCTCAACCAACCATCGGGGAGTGCGGCGGGAACCAGCCCCTCGAGCGTCCATGGCTCCCTGAGACAAGAGCCTGCGAGTCTCGGCGGTCACCGAGCTCCACCGCGACTCTCCTCAAAGACCCCCGCCCCGGAGCCCAGAAACACCCGCTCGCAGCCCCCGCCTGTCAGGAGGCTAAGCCCGGGGCCGCCCCGCGCGCGGCGTCGACGTCACGTGAGGCGGCCCGGCCACGTGACCCGGCGGCCCGGCCCCTGGCGCCCGCCCCCCGCTCCTCCCCTTCGCCCTGCGTCCCGGCAGCTGCTCGCAGGCGACTCTCCGGCCGGCGGAGCTTCGGAGATTCCCGCGGCTGGGCCCGGCGGGACTGCGTGAGACAGCGGCTTGCCGTCCCAGGTAGCCGGTGAGGCTCGGGCCCGAGCTCGCGGGAGCCGCTTCCGCCCCTGCCCCTCTGCTTGCTTCCCTTCCCGACGGGCCGGGCTGGCGCGTCCCGTTCTACCCGCTCCCTCCCTTCGGCTGCGGGCCTCGGTCCCCGGGGCCCCCGAGCCCCCGGGCTCCCGGCCCCCCCCGGCGGCGGGTCCGCGGGGCGCTGTGTCCTGGCCGATGTCTGCGCCGCCAGACAAGGCACCGTTGGCATCTCTGCTGGCGTTTCTTCCGAGGAGGAGAGAAAGGGTTGGGGGGAGGCTGGCGAAAGTTTTCCCGGCTCCCTTTTTTGAGCTGTTTGGACGCGGCTTTGCTCCCAGCTGAAGCCTCTTACCGCTCTCGGCGCTGTTTTGCTGAGAAAAGACCTCCCCTCCGACTCTCCTCCCCATCCTCACTCGGCCCTTCCCGAGATCGTTCCATCTCCTCCTTCACCTCCGGAGGGTAGTGGTGTCACAAACCGTGTTCTCCACCGTTTCCCTTTCTCCCACAACACGGTTTCCGCGAAGGGGCATGCACTTAGGGACCTTTATCCAGGAGTGCGGCGAACTGAGGGAAATATTTCTCTTGTCCTGACTAGGGTATGCTACCTACTCTATTTTATAGGCGATGACCATCGAGGCATGCTCTCCTCTCTCATAAGTGGCTTTTTGTGTATATTTGTTTGCATGCGAGACATTCCAATGTCATCTTTGCAGCTGGGAATTACAGTTTTATAAAGCAATATTATAATACTGCTTAAAAACCAGATTCAAAGTCTTATCTGACTTTGGCCTGTGTTGGGGGGAATATAGTTCTTGGAGACAGAAAGATTTTCAGACTTATGCATTGTGGGATAGTAACATCAAAACACTGAGTGTATCATGCTGAAGGGAGTGGAAAAATGAGCGAACCCTGAGGGCAGTTTATAATGTGCTTTAAACTATACAAAGTATCCATTTGAACTGAACACAAGGTGAATTTCACCTCTTTAAAGTGCTTTCAGGGTCGAGTAGGTAACTGTGCATTTCCATTCCGTTAATATAGCAGTTAAACTGTGAGATGGGTATCTTTTAATCCGTTGTGGGAATACCAGTCTATTTATTAAGTACTTCTGGACAGGTCCTGTTTCTTCTTCCCTCTAGAAGAGGAGGAAGGATATTAATCATTAAAGAGATTTCTTCTACAGTGATTTTTTTATGGGTGTGATCGAAATGATCAAATTCTGGGAACTTCAGAAAGCAACTAGCCTTAAAAAGCTATCAAGTTTGCAGCTTAAATATTATTTTAAATTTTTAAAAATAAAGAGTGCCTATATGTTCTAGCAAGACCTTTGGCTTCATTTTATTAATCAGTTCAAGCTGGGAAGTCTGAGACAGTGTCTTCCTTTATCTGAAAGTCAGTGTGGGGAAGACGAAACTGAAAGGAAATCAAAGACCATTATTATTATTCTGTTTTTTTCTGTGTGTACTACATTAAACAGTAATTCATGCATCATAGATAAGGTGTGGATGCTCAAGGATTCTAGATATTTTTTAAGATATTCTGTGGCTTTAAAAAAAAACCCTAAAAATGTTATATATTGTGTACATGTTGAGGAATGCACAAGAGGCATATGATGAATGTTGTTTGAGTTTAACCAGAATATATTTCATAGAGGAGGTCAGTTAATCAAGTGATTAATCAAGTGATTATCTAAGTCAGTTATGTGTTTGACCCACAGTATGGACTTAATGTTTTAAAATTTCCAAGTATAGTAAGTCCACAATATAGACTTTTTTTTTTTTTCTAATCTTGCCAGGAAACAATGAAAGAAAATTTAGAAACTACAGAAGCATAAAAAAGAATGTACATCACCTGTAATTATGTCATCTGAAGATAACAGCATTTAATATTTTGGGACATACATCCTTTTTACTATACAAATTTGCTGGGTTGCTGTGTTCAGATAGTGAGATTTCCAGTCAAAAGAGATAATGTGATATCCAAATCTAGCTTATACCTGAGTCTAGGAGAGCCAATAGCAAAAGTTTGAGTATTGAGGAACTTAGCCAGATCTTTTTAGATAATTTTGAGTTTAGATGGAGTTTGAATATCAAGAGTTGAAATAGCTGGGGATATCTCTATTTTTTTTTAGTGTTAGATTTTAATAAATGAGATCATACTCATGCATACCTAACAAATCGTAAAGTGTGAAAGGACTTGAGGAGATAATGAATTTCACTTGGGAAAGACTATACTCAGGCCATTCCCAAAAGATGGTATCTATACTTCCCACAACCCCAGAAAAGAAGATTCCGTGGCTTTCCTGAGATTAACATTCCACAGGGGCAAGAGTATGTTTGCTGAGGTGTCCTTTTCAATGCTTAAGAAGTTTTAGTTTTGGAGTTGAACAAAGTCTCTCCAGTTCTAGTGCTTCAGTCATGAACCCAAATAGTATGGTGGAAACATCTAGTAACATTGTTAACAGCTGTGGTGAAGTGTTTCCAAGATCACTGCCAACAGTTCCTCCCATAGCCTATGCTTGACTGCTTTACCTTCCATCAAAGAGATGGAGTGTCTGGCTGCTCCAGGTAAATCTAGGAGGAGAGACCACCCGCAGTGGCCTAGCTATGTGAGTGAGGCCCTTTTCAGCCTTACTTAAGCTCCCTTTGCCTCCCTCATGAGTAACCTCAACTGAGTTGCTCAAAGCACAGAATTCAAAGAAATAACAAACAGCTCTCCGTTTAAGCCACTGAGTTTTGGGATTGTATGTTAGTCAGCAAAACATGATTGAGACAACAGCACAGCACCTTGTGTCATAAAATCTGTGGTGTAAATCTGGTTCACATATAAGTCAGTCCCAAGATATGATCTGTGAGCACAAAATTGAGGTCAGCATATGCAGTAGTGTGCCTTAGTGAGAAGTCTCTAAATTATTCAGTCTTTATATCCTTATTCCGTAAGGATATACCTACTGAATTAGTTTCACTGAATGGTGTGACAGTATCTTTCACTGGTTGCATCAAAAATCAGTTAACATGTTTTAAAGGAATTACCCATTATTGAGCTGATGGATATGTGGTGTTTTCTTGCAGTTTGCCATTTGATGGATTTAGTACCATGATTGTAGTTGTAAATACATACGGTACAGATGTAAGATCTGCTGCAGTGAACAGATGTTTGTGAGGTGCTTTGTTCTCAAGGGTCAACAAGAGTGAATCTTATGCAGACTGTCATTTCAAATGTGTCTATTATGGGACTTTCAATAAGCAGATGATCTTATTGTTCGGGAACACTTGTCTCATTATGTTTATTTTATTTTATTTTTACCACAAGTAGGCAGAGAGGCAGAGAGAGAGGGGAAAGCTCCCTGCTGAGCAGAGAGCCTGATGCGGAGCTCCATCCCAGGACCCTGAGATCATGACCTGAGCTGAAGGCAGAGGCTTAACCCACTGAGCCACCCAGGCGCCCCGTCTCATTATGTTTAAATGAGCAACTTCCCATTCCAAGTCTGCTTAGATCAGTTTAAGAAAAACAGATACTTCACTGGAGAAGAAAAACTCATAGGAGATCAGATGGGTACTTCTACAGACTTAAGGTTTCCAACTTCCACTGGGCTCTGTCTTAGCACCTCTGTAGGTTCCTCTATTCAGTCGTCTTTCCTCCCAGGGAGAAAAAGTTGACCTCAGAAGAGAATGGCCCCAAATGCACATCAAACCCCACAGTGAGATACTTCTTCACACCCACTAAGATGGTTATAATAAAAAAGACAATAATAAGTGTTGGCGAGGATGTGGGGAAGTTGGAACCCTCATGAACTGCTGGTGGAAGTGAAAAACGTAGAGGGAGGGGTAGAGAAAGAGAAGAGAAGAAGAGAAAAAGAAATAGCTTCCAACTTCTGGTGCCCCGACCTTGAAACTCACTTCCATCCATATCTATCCTTTTCTTTTCTTGTGTTTTCGCAGAAGACTCTCCCCCCTTCTACAGCTTGTCTTGTACCTGTGCTTCAGATTCCACTTCTTGTTACTTTCTCAGAAACCTTATTTAGTGGTTATGTCATGTCCTTATCTTTCTCTCCACTGGCTCCTTCCCATTAACATTTAAACATTTTTCATCTCTGGGGGCACCTGGTTGGCTCAGTCCGAAGGGCATGTGGCTCTTGATTTCAGGGTTGTGAGTTCAAGCCCCATATTGAGTGTAGAAATTACTTGAAAATAAATTGTTAAAACGAATATTTTTAGATCTCTAATATGTTTAAAACAGAGATCATCCAAAATATGTCCTTCAGCTCCAGCCCATTTTACATTTACTGCCTATTTCTCTTTTCCCTCACAGTCAAACTTAGTGAACAGTTTCTTTATATTCATTGTTTCCTTTCCTTGCCTTTCGCATGCTCCTCAACCTGATGCAGTTTGGCCGTGTCCACCCACAGCTTCACCGAAACTCTTCTTGTGGAAGTTGCGAATGATTCTTGTTAATCCAGTGGACCTTTCTTTGTCCTTACCTTGTTTGGTTTCAGCAGCTTTAGAGCTTGGCACTACCTCCTTTGTGTGATACTCATGTCCCTAGGCTTCCAGGACACTGTTTTCTGCTGGTTTTCTTCCTACTCCTCCTATTCCTTCACAGTCTCTTCTGCAGGGGTATTCCTTGTCTCTGGGCTGTTGGACTTTCTTAGAGTTCTTTCCAAGATCCTGCTCTCTCCCTACTCCATATGCTTTTCCCTGGGTGATCTCATGCCGAATTTCCAGATCTCCAATCCAGATCTTTCTTGATCTTCAGATGTGTAAATCTACCTATTGGACATATCCACTCTGATTTCCCATAGGTAGCTAAACTTAACATGTCCAGGGGAGAATTCCTCATTCTCCCTTCTGGAATTGGCCGTATTCTCTGCCCTAGTGAGCGGCACTGCTGTACTCAGTTACTTCTGCTGAGCAGCTGGGTGTAACGCTTGGTTCTCGCTTTCCCTTATTCAGCTCCTTTCCTCCCAGTCAGTCAGTTACAGAATCCTCTTGAGTCTGTCTCCTGTCCAGGTTGCTCCATTTCCATTTCTTTGGTACAGGCTGTTTTCTTTCCTGCCTTACCGCAGCCACCTTAGGCTCCCCCTGAATTCTTTTCCTTCATCCCCATCTGCTCTCTACGTTCAGCCAAAGTAATCTTGAACAGTCCTACATCTGATCACTTCCCTGCTTAAGGTCTTTCAGTGATTAAATGTCGCTCTTAGGATAAAGGCTAAGCTTTTTGGCTAGTGCCATGCTGAATTTCTTTCAGTTCTTCCATCTGACGTATACATATTCACTGTTCCCTGCCTGGCTTTTTGCAGGTAGTTGACACTTCCTGATTCTGGTGTTCCCATGGCATTCACACCTTCCCATCAGAGCAGTGGCCCCTCTGGTGAACATCTGTTTACGTGCCTAGACTCCTCTGACTCCGTGTAAGTTCTGCTAGGGTCCAGGAAGGGGTTGCAGTGTTGGCTTTGTGTCCTTTTTACCTAGTGGACATCCAGTAAACATTTATTGAATGAATACAGTATGGGTCTGCCTGTCTACTGCTGGAATTTTAATTTGGCTTTAGGCCATCGCAGGGTATGGTTGATTATTTTTATTTTTTAAAGTTTTTTTTTTTTTTTGAGAGAGGAAGTGAGAGAAAGAGAGCATGAGCAGGGTGAGGGGCAGAGGGAGAAGCACACTCTCCGCTGAGCAGGGAGCCCCATGTGGGGCTCAGTCCCTGGACTCTGAGATCATGACCTGAGCCAAAGGCAGACACTTAACCTACTGTGCTATCCAGGTGCCCTGGTTGATACTTTTAACATGGCAGAGACTAGTAGATGAAATCACATTAGAGCTTTTCACATAGGAAAGGTTCATGATACCATAAATGGATTTGAGCTTGGATCCCTCTATTCCAGCCTTGAACACAATAGAAAAATAAAATCATGTATTACTATGTTCTATCCATTTCTTCAGACTTTTGACCCATCTATTTTTACTTGATCTGTTTTACACAGCTTTGTCTGTTTGGTGCGATGAAGAACAAAACTACAGAAATTATTTCAAGTCATGAAATTTTCTTTTCTGGTTTCCTTTTAAAAATAGAAGTGTATCATGAAAGCAATGCTTCTATAAGATTACAGTCAGCTTTACAACCCTGGATATCTTTAAAAAATTTTTTTTTCTGCTAATACTATTGCCACGTGGGTTGTTTGCTTTTCTAACCTGAGCACTTGGCCTCAGTTGAATTATTTCTTCACTTACAATGAGCTGTCAGATTCCCTATGTCCTAGAATTGCCTAAAGCTTCTGTGCAATGAAATGAGAGTAGCCCTTGGATGATGGGGGTAAAGAATTGCTTCTAGAGGCCATAATTGCAAATTGTGTTTCAAGTAAAGCAACTTACTGGCAATTGGGAAGGGACAGATGTCCTCTCCAGTGAGTAATACATTTGAACAAAAGTGATGAGGCAGAGTGCTCGGAAATTCTAAAACATCAGTCTGTTTTAAATGAAGGTAGGAGGATTGCCTTGTCACCTGTGCATCTGCATCTTTGTGAAGGATGGCATAAACTCTTTTGGAGAATGTGGCATTCTGGAGCCCTTTGTCTTTGTGGAATTCGTCAAATATTCAGGACATTCCCCTTCATTCTTCTAGTAAGGTAAGCTTGCAGAAAAGAGAAGTGGATGACAGCTATTGCAGCAGCCCGGACAGTAAAGTATCAGTATCTCAGTAAATCTCTGAAACTTTGTTTCTTTGCAGTACTTATACCATAGAACTGGTGCAGTAGTTTTAAAGTGTATTTTTATTTAGGGGTGCCTGGGTGGCTCAGGGTCCTGGCATCCAGCCCCGCATCGGGCTCCATGCCCAGTGGGGAGTCCGCTCCTCCTCCTCCCTCTGCCCCTTCCCCTGGCTTGTGTGCGCACGCTCCTGCTCGCTCTCTCTCTCTCAAATAAATGAATTAAATCTTTAAAAAAAAAATAAGTGTATTTTTCTTTATAAAGTTTTGAGGCTGAGCCTGTCTTAGAGGCGTGTCTGGACCTTGGAAATACATTTGGTGTCGAAGTCAGAGGTGTAGCATCTGTTCAGTCTTAAAAAGCTCGTCAGAGTAGGTATAGAAGAAATCGATGAGAGTAACATTTAGCTCTTCTGTAACTTCAGAGGTTTCTTGAATTTATTTTGCTGTAGCACAGATGTAGGACATGACAAGCTGTGAAGTTGCACCCCCTAAATTTACCCAAAACCCTAGAACTCGTCTATTTGGAAGTTTTACTAGAATTGAAAAACAGAACTCAAAAATAGAGAAAGATGGCTACACACTTAAATCTTTTGTGCTCAAACAGGAACTTCCATTGGTGAAAAAGGAAGAAAGCTATGAAAAACACTTATTCCTGCAGGAAACTGGCTGATCTTCACTGAGGAAATGCTTACATTTTATCATCTGTTAGGCTACTGAGAAGTTGATTTCTGGGACTTCATGTAGCGCTTTTCTAGAATACATCATTTTCACATAGTTTTGACGGTTGTGCAAGTAATTTTTTTCCATTTATACGTTGACACATATCACACGGACCATATGTTTGTGTGTGGTATTCCATTGTTTGCGTTGTTATTCTGCTCGTGTTCTAGGTTCCCACTTGCCAGGATCTTTCTGTTAGACTGTCATCTCCCCAGAGCCAGGGAGCACGAATGTATTGCTCTTTATGATTTCCTCCTGGTATGTGGGGTCATTGTCAGAAGAAGAGTTGATATGTGCTGTTATTTTGTTCATATTATCGGAAAGTAGTGCTTTTTTGGTGAGGCATCTTAGACTTTATCAATAGCTCATTAACTATAAATAAATTCCTTTTGTAAGGCAGCTTAGCAGCTTAAGCTGATAATAAATAATTACCCAGCCACTTTGTGAAAATGGAAAAACTTCTATTAGAGATTTTCAGTATACATGTAAATGCTTTAATTTAAATAAATTATTTTGCAATTAAAAAAAAACTTTCCATATTTGACATAGCTGTTTCAAAGGCTATATCCTGTATGCTAAAGAGCACACAGGCCCCTTTCCAATGGATTGATTCAGCGTTTAGAGTCTTTTATGTTTACTGTGAGACTGTCAGCTTCTATGATAAGGAATGATACAAGCTTGCTTCATGCCCCAAGAATGACAGCAGAAAAGGAGTCAGGATCTTGGTGCTAACCAGTTCTGTGGGGCTGTTCACACTCTTCTGATCTCTTTTCCTTAGCAAGCTTTTAGGCCAGGGGAAGACAGGTTCTGAGGTGTACTTTCCCATCAGTGGCGTCCGTCTCCTTTGTCGCCACATATGTGCTGGTTAGAATGAAGGTTGAGATCTGTGTGGAAGCCCCAGGCTTGTAAGTTATAATTCTAATTGCTACTATTATTGAGAGCATTATTTTATCAAAAGTTTTCCTGGAATAGATTCTCTATTTCCTGTTGTTTTTAAAAAAATTTTGTAAGTGTATTCAAATATATTTTTTGCTAGATCAGTAAAGTAAACCTGTAACAGTTACTTGGTTCCTAGGGGAAGGGAAAATAAATTAGAGGGATCAAAAGATTGGTTGCTACATTACTCCTTTAGTCTTCCAGTTCCAAATGTAGATTTCTAAAATTGGAAGGTCTGTGTTTGTCCTCTTGTCTAAATTTGCTTTCAGAGTGTAAAATAAAAATAACCTTTTCTTCTCCATGCCCTGAGCTTTCTGAGGGACAGTGCTTGTCACTAGGAAAAGCCATCCAGGGAATGGGATTTTGATCCAGAGTACCAGTGGACACAGAAAAAGTCTGTGGGAATATGGGATATATTTTTGAGTGTCAGAGAAAATGTGGAGATCCAAGTGGGTTGGCATATTATCCTCTGAAGCGTTAAGACTCTTTTCCATCATCTGCTTTCATTTCTCATTTCTGTTCTTCTACTCTTGCTTTATTTCCATATGGCAAAAAAACAAGAAATCATTGATTCATCTATTAATGCACAGTGAGTGATAATGGAGGGTGAACACATCAATGCTTTTTATGAGAGTACTTCCTAAATAATGGGCAGAAAAAATGTTGCAAAAAGAAAAAATATTATCGTACTGAAGTACTTCAGAGGTGACTATTTAATATAATGGACATGCTCATTGAAACTCATTTCTATGATTATCAGTCAAGCCCTAGAAGGACTGGTCGTCATAACAAATAGTTGGTTTAGTTTGAACTGCTGTATATGCTGGAAAGTTCTAAGAAGGCTATATGTCTTTTAGAAATGTTCCATTCAGGATTTCTTTAATCTGAATTTGCCTTCCCAAGACAGAATTAATGAATTATGATTGTACTTTTTCAAAAATGTTTTTTAGGACTGAAACTTAATTTTAAAATATATATCTTTGGGGCACCTGGGTGGCTCAGTCATGGAATGTCTGCCTTTGACTCAGGTCATGATCCCAGGGTCCTGGGATTGAGCCCATCATCAGGCTCCCTGCTCTGTGGGAACCTGCTTCTCCATCTCCCACTCCCTCTGCTTATGTTCCCTCTCTCTCTCTCTCTCTCCCTCTCTCTCTCTCTCTCTGTCAAATAAATAAGTAAAATCTATAAAAAAATAAATTATGTCTTTGAGTTTATTAATGCAGGTTTGATGTAAATAGGGGATCATAATTTTATTTAAGATTTATTTATTTGAGAAAGAGTATACATATGTGTGGGGGAGCGGCAGGTAGAGAGGAAGAGAATCTCCAGTGGACTCCTCCCCCCTGAGGAGGAGGAGTACAGAGCCACCCTGAGATCATGACCTGAGCCAAATCCAAGAGTTGGTCACTTAACCGACTGAGCTACCCAGGTGCCCCCATAACTTGATTTTTACAAATTGTGACAAAATATACATAGCATAAAAACTATTTTAACTGTTGGTAGGTATACAGTTTACTAACATTAAGAACATTCACATTAGTAGGCAGTTGTTACCACTACCTGTTTCCATAGAACTTTCTCATCCTCCCAAACTGTCACTCTGTATTCATTAAACCAGTAACTCCCCATTCTCATCTCTGCCCAGTTGCTGGCAACTATCATTCTTTCTTTCTCTATATGTTTGACTAGGCTAGGCACCTCCTGTAAGTGGAGTCATACAATTGTGTTCTTTTGTGTCTGGCTTGTTTCACTTAACCTAATGTTCTCAAGGTTCATCCCCATTATGCCATGTCTCAGTCATTTCTTTTTTAAGTTCGAATACTATTCCATTGTATGTAGATACCATATTTTGTTTATCCGTGCATCTATTTATAGATATTTGAGTTTTCCTCCTTTTGGCTATTGTGAATGACATTGCCCTGGTCATTGGTGTACAACTGTCTATTCAAGTCCCTGCTTTCAATTCTTTTGTGTTTATACTAGAAGTAGAATTGCTAGATCATATGGTAATTCTTTAATTTATTTTTTTAAGATTTTATTTATTGGACAGAGAGATACAGTGAGATCACAAACACAAGCAGAGGGGTGGGAGAGGGAGAAGCAGACTTCGCTCCGAGCAGGGAGCCCGATTTGAGGCTCAATCCCAGGACCCTGGGATCATGACCCGAGCCGAAGGCAGATGCTCAACCACTGAGCTCCCCAGGAGCCCCTGTCTTTAATTTTTTGAGGAACTGACATAATGTTTTCTACATTGGCTATAACATTTTACATTCCTATTTCTACATTTAATTTTATATTAATAACTCATTTTACAGATTTGCTTGAAACACTCTGCCATCCTAGGCTGTAAATTTAAGGCAAGAATCTCTCTTTAAACTTTAGCAGTTTAGGGGTATATGTAATTCAAATAACTAAGCTTTTATTTTCATTTAAAATAATTGCTTATCTTTTGGCCACAAAGTGTTTGTTACAGAAATGTGGAATATATTTGAGCAGTACAAAGAAAGTATCACCTCTTAATCTCACTAGAGAAATACATTTGGTGTGTATGTGTCCTTTATCTGTATGTATTATGTTTTTTAAAATTTTAATCACATAGCTCGTACTGTTTTCTAACATAGCTAAGCCTTACAGGTGCACTTGGTGGTTTTGCAGGGTGTTTTGTTTTGTTTTTAACATAAGAATAAGCTCATAGTTTAGTATTAGCATCTCTCTTGGGATATTTCATTTGAGGGATGTGTCATAGTACTATGGAAGGAAAAGCATTGGGTTACCTTCCTTAAAAATCACTGCTGAATACTTTCCAGAGTATGTGTCTATCCAGGATGGCCCAGGTTGAGCAGGCCATATGAAGATTCTTTCCTATTAGTAGTGGCTTCTGATAGAATATTACTATTTGAAGCATGATGACTTAAGTGAAAGGATGTTGAACTATGTTTATATACCTTTCAGTGTAATCCATACAGTTAGAACAAATTTGTTAATACTTCTTGTTTGGGCAAATTTAGTAGATGTCATGAGACATTTGAGCTGTCCTAATACTGTTCTTCTTGTGACTGATCCTTATATTTCTGACTCATTGTTAGGCACGGTGAGTCTTGGGCCTGGTATAGATTTCATAACAGATTAAATGCTAGTTAATTTCTAGTGATTCCAACTGCTTTAGCCTTTTGGATTTGTAGTATACACACTTTGTAATTTTGTGGTAGAGGGTCAAACATAAGAAGTTGATAGAATGATACTTATCTTAGTATGCTTTTCTTAATATTAGTTAGCAAAGGTTTCGCTGCCCCCAACATCTCACCACAGTAATCTAATTGTAATGATAATGGTGATAATTTTGAGTTAATTAGGGAATGTTGGTAGAATTTGCATTTATATTATACTGCCCTAGGAAAGAGACACCACATGCCCACGTTCAGAACTGATCTATTCCTTACAGCAGATAGTACATCCTGAGTTATAATACCTCCACAAAACTTCTTGGGGAACCTTGTCTGAATTCTGAGGATACCTTGTTCGTGTCATCAGCTGCTCATCTTGAACATGGTCTAAGGGAGACAACCTTGTGCTGTAGCAGTCTGTAGCCCAAGGAGGCACCTTGCGTTCATCTACTCTTGTGAGCTCCTTGAGGACAAAGGGTCCTGCATTTGGTCTCCAGGATGTGCTGCCTAGTGGTTTTCGGAAAAAGGAAGGAATGAGTGACATTCTCAAGGTTTCACCAGGCAAGTCTAGATAGAGGCTTATTAGTGAATACATTTTGGGGGGGGGGAGTTCTTTTTGTATTTGAAGCATTTTAAAAACAGATGCTGGTGTACATTATTGGATAAAGTCAGAAGGAAGTAATGTTGGAGAAGTTTAACTACTGAAGGGCCAGGGCTGATGTTCTCTGATGTAAGAAGACTCAGAAGGCTGGGGGTTGAGTCCTGACTATGCCACTCACTGCTCTGTGACCTTGGGATGTTACTTTACCTCTGAGCCCCACTTCTTATTTGCTAAGAATGGATTATAACTTTCCTTACAAGAGTATCGTGAAGATTAAATGAAATAATATATGTGAAGCTGCTTAACATAATGTCTGCATCTGTTCTCCATCGCTGTTCCTGTCTTCCTTCCTGGTCTTTGTTTACTTCACAGGATCGTGTTGCTAGGAGTGATTACTTGCTTGTGCAGCATTACTGCCCTTGTTCTTATGTGTTCCAAAATCCCCTGCAGCTTGTTCTTTACATCTTGAGTATAACATTATAGAATCTTACAGGACAGATTTTTGAGAGACCCAGGCTCAGGAAGGTATGTGGCATGTCACACTGATTAATTAAAAGCCAACCTGGGAATAAAACACGTGCTTCAGGACACTGTCTTTTCCACCATACCAAGGCTATTGCTAATACTTTCTGCTTTTATGATGGTGTGGACCTATGAGATACATGACCTGGTTTTTTAACTTTTAATTTTATAAGCCTTTGGAGAAATATCTTGTAAAACAAAACTTCAAGTAATTTAGAAATGGGTTCATATAATAAGCCATCATTATGAAATATATAATAAGTTCATATAATAAGCCATCATTATGAAAGCCTGATTTTTCAGTAGCTTACCAAACCTTTGGGGTCGGAGTTGCCCATGACTGATTAATGACTTCAGAATAATTGTACTGTTGTCAGGAAAATGTTTAAGTTTGATGATAGTATCCCTTTGTGTTGTAATTTTAAATGTGGTAAATTATATTTTTTTGGCTAATTTAAATCCCCCGTTTTCCCTGTTTATTTAAAATTCT
Organism: Enhydra lutris kenyoni; assembly: GCF_002288905.1. Taxonomy (NCBI): domain Eukaryota; kingdom Metazoa; phylum Chordata; class Mammalia; order Carnivora; family Mustelidae; genus Enhydra; species Enhydra lutris. Next base: position 2,577,834 of record NW_019154099.1, read on the forward strand.
ATATTATATGCAATATTAAATGTGAGGACTAACTTTGATGTGGTTCACATTTTAGGAAAATAAAGTTCTGGATTTTTTTTTTTTTTTTTTTGAGGGGGTGGAATTGATTTATCTGCTTCTAGACATTTACACTGTTTTCCTTTCTTGTGACTCCTTCCCTTTTTTTTTTCTCTGAAGATTTTATTTATTTATTTATTTATTTGACAGAGAGAGAGAGAGAGAGAGAGAGACAGACAGACAGACAGAGAGACAGAGAGCACAAGCAGGCAGAGGGGCAGGCAGAGGCAGAGAGAGAAGCAGGCTCCCCACTGAGCAAGGAGCCTGACTCGGCTCGATCCTAAGACCCCGAGATCATGACCCGAGCTGAAGGCAGCGGCTTAACCCAGTGAGCCACCCAGGTGCCCCTCCCTGTCTGTTTTGTAAGAGACACAAGTCAGGCCGTTTGGGTGGGACAGGGTAAGTGGCATCTTTTTTGTTACCTCTAAGAGCATTTAAGACAATCTTACCATACAAAGAACACAAAAATCAAGAACAAAGAAAAGAACAATAGACCAGAAGAAAAAAAGGGACTTTATGTGAAAGGATGACGCATGAGGCCAAGAGGTCAAGAGTGTGCGTGCAGATTCCAGATTCCGGATTGTGTGGCTTCAGGCTCTGATTCAGCCACTTAATGGTTTGAGCAAATTCTTGAAATCTCTTTGCCTCCATTTCCTTGTCTATAAAGTGAGGATTTACATGAGTTAATAGAAAATATGGGGCGCCTGGGTGGCTCAGTGGGTTCAGCCTCTGCCTTCGGCTCAGGTCATGATCCCCTGCTCTGGGATCAAGCCCTGCATCAGGCTCTCTGCTAAGTAGGGAGCCTGCTTCCCCCCACACCGCACTCTCTGCCTGCCTCTCTGCCTATTTGCGATCTCTCTCTCCTTGTCAAATAAATAAAATCTTAAAAAAGAAAATATTAGGAGCAGTACTTGGCACATTGTGTTCAAGAAATGTCAGTTGTTATTATTGCTGTTATTGTGATTATTTTTTAAATATGCCCAGCCTCACTCATCATAGGAGGAGTTCAAGCTGAAACAAAACTGAGACACCATGATAAAACCGTGTGGTAAGGATATGGCTAACCAGGTACTGCCATACATTGGTAGTTATTTTGTATACTGGTACTACTTCAGTAAGGGACAATTTGAGGTAACTGTTAAAAGGTAAAATAGCAATTTGGGTGCCTAGGTGGTGCTTTAAGGCTCTTTCTCCCTTTCCCTCTGCCCTCCGTCCCCACTGTGTGCTTGCTGGCTCTCAAATAAATAAGTAAATCTTTAAGAAAATAGCAGTTAAACTTTAACCCAGCAGTTCCATTTTTAGGGATTTATATTATAAATGCATGTATAAAAAAAGACAAGTATGTGCAATAATGTATGTAGACAATAATTGGAGTCTTGTTTATGTTAAGAAAAGACTAGCAGTGACTTAAACAGTCTCTCAGTGGAAGCAGGTAAGTTGTTAACGTGATGTAATGGAATGCTACATAGTACCATTGAAAAGAAATGAAGTAAATCTGCATGTGCTCATATAGAATGATTTCCAAGAAGCACTGTTAAGTAAGGGAAGAAAGGCTTCCACACACACATCCACAAAATGCTTTTATAAGCATACACAGTCTCTGGAAGGAATTAGAAACAACTGTTCACAGTGGTTGCCTTTGAGGAGAGGGCTGGGGAGGGATAAAGTAGAGAGACTTACTTTACTCCTTTGAACTGGTTGAAACAAAATTTTTGAACATGTTTATGTATTAGTTTTTCACCCTTCCTCAAACTTTACCTGTTCCCACCAGCACATGCCTATGCACACTTCTCAGAACATTCACATGTTGTTCCAGTAGTCTGATTGATGGGGAATAGCCTGTCCTGATCGTGTTAAATGCTTATTGAGTATGTGATGTGATTCTTGGTATATAGTAGTTATCTGGTCCTTGTCATTGGACGAGTTGGTGCTCATGGGAAAAATCTCCCTGGATGGTGAAAATTGAGGCCTTGGTTAAGTATACCAAAGCCCCAAGGCTCTCTCTAGGTGTTATCAGAGGTACTGTAGCCCAGAAGGCCTTGGTCTTGAGCCTGGCTCTCCTGACTATTTTTAGAGATCTGAGAAGAGAGTGAGGAGGAAGGAACTTCAGGAGTTCTGTACCTCATTAGGAAACCCTGGTTGTATTTATAAACTGGTTCTATTTCAGTTTCTAGAGGTGAGAGCCAGAATGGAAACTCAGTTGGCATGGTAGGGTTTTGTGCTTGTGCAGCTCCCTGGAATTTCTAGAAATACTTTTTAACCCTAGAAGAATTGGAGGCATGACCAGGATGGATTCTTTGTGTAAAACTCCTTAAACAGGTCAAGTTTAGAGTTTTATGGAAATTTATACCTATGTCTACTTTTTATAAGATACTATTTAAGCTAATTGCTGCTTGCATGAAGGCTATAGTCATGACCTTGAACAACAAGATTAGGGTGAATTGTCTTCCCTTGTTCATCTGATACCTTTTCAGTATGAAATGAAATTTGATCTGTATATAGAAAATGTCATAGAAATTAGGACTAGAATATAATACTTTATTTTATGGTTTCATTCAGTATATCTTAGTCTTGTCCTTCTTAGTATTTTTGCCACTCTAGACTTACGTGAGGGATGTCCCATTGCCATGATTAAACAGTGGCTTGGCATGGCAGTGATTTTCTATGAAGGATGGGGATCTTTGAGTGCATCTTGGGGGTGGAAGGAGGACAGTGGGGAAGTAGAGGTAATGATTCTGATTTTTGTAACATTCAGTGCATGCACACACCTTCCCGCCCTCCCTCTCCTGAGCAAGAATTGAGTGTCTTAGACAAACTAGTACTGTAACCTTTAACTTTTATCTCAGTAACCTAAAGAAAAATTGCCTGACGAGAGACCTTGGTTTCATCCAGTTAGTTGCCTTTCCATTATCTGCTCTCTGGTTGCAAGTGAGCATGTCTGTAACAGATAAGCACTGATTTGTAAGTTGGTAAGACCAGCAACTGGTTCTATCGAGTTGTTCTCTTGTTGTAGAAAAAAGTTCAGGTCTGACAGTGGAGGAAGGACTGGAGAGGTTGCTGGGGAACGTGAGCGATCCATTTAACCAAAGGTTGGTACTTTCTTTTGGAATTAGGTTTTCTTTTATTCACAGTGTCTTTTTTTGGAAGTTAGTTTAGTGGTTATTTAATTTTTTTCTTGGGGCCTTTTTTTGTTGCAGCAGAGATGTCGGCTTATTTATAGGAATTACTTGAAGCCAGAGTCATGGTGGATGTAGGAAAGTGGCCAATCTTCACTCTGCTCTCCCCTCAAGAAATTGCATCTATTCGGAAAGCATGTGTCTTTGGCACCTCAGCCAATGAAGCACTGTACGTTACTGACAATGATGAGGTAAGAATCTCTTAAAACCCAGCGTGGAATAGGGGTGAGCTCTAAAGTGTGATGTTTGAAGACCAAGAAAAGGTTGTGCCCAGCTGAGCTTTCCAGAATGCAAGTTTACTCATATTAGTCTCTGTTTTGAACTAATTCAGTGGAAGATGCATAGACACATTCATTCCACTTTCCCTGGTATGTTTTTTGGCACTTTATCCCCTTGGCCCTTACCTTCCTTCCAGTCTTTTCTCCTACCGCTATCCCAGATGGATCCAGCAAGGCCTACCTCCTTATCTGCTGAAAAGGTTGGGAATAAAAAGAACCTGAAATTCAAGAAGACCATGTCTTTGATACAGTTTCTCTCTCTTTTCAGTTTCTTGATTTAATACCCCTCAACCCTCTGCTACTCTTTGAATTTCATAATATAGCCACGTATTCTAAAACTTCAATAATGTTAGCAGAGCTTGAAATTTTCTTAATGCGATCCATCTTTTCCTACCTACTGAGCTGTCACACTGAACTTGAGTGTGTCTTATTTTCAGAGTGGAGAAGGGAGCCTTTGTGTAACTTTAGGCCAAGTGACTTAGACAAAACTATTTGTTTTCTAGGTCTTTGTATTTGGCCTGAACTATAGTAACTGTCTAGGAACTGGAGATAACCAGAGTACACTTATACCCAAAAAGCTAGAAGCCTTATGTGGAAAGAAGATTAAAAGCCTTAGTTATGGGAGTGGACCACATGTCCTTCTCAGCACTGAAGGTAAAGAGGGAACAAAGTCAGCTTTTCACATTGTGGGAAATCAAGCATTAATTCTGAGCTAAGGGGAGGTGGGGCCATATGAAATAATTTCGAATGGTTTATTTCTTAATTTCTGAGAACTATACCAAACTGTTAAGCACTTTAGGTTAATTCTGGAGCAGCCATAATATTGCTTGCAAATTAAGCAAACGTTAGCATACTAATGTAAAGTCGTTAAAGATTAGATGTAACAAATGAAGTAGTTCTTCAGCCTAATTTTTCAGTGGATTTATGGTAGCAAGGCAACTTTTGGGGTTTATTTGGCACGTTTTTATAAACACACATAATTCTGGTTTTCCTTTTATTGTGTAGTTCCTGAATCTCAAATTTAAGAAATCTTCGTTTATTCCCTTGCATTCATGTGTGTGCCATCTGGAAAGAATGTGGGATAGATTTTACTCTTTTTACTTCTCCTATCACTGAAGAAGGACACGGTAACGTTCTTCTTTAGTAATTTATCTGCACTGTGGACAACCAGGACTCTGAAAAATAGGTTCTATATAACCTAAATTCTTCCTTAATATTTTAAGCATGTTAACTCTTTCTATAGCAGAGACCCTCTGCTTTCTGTGGGGAAGCTTTTTTTTGCTTCTCTTTCTCTCTCCAGACTGAGGAATCAGCTTCCTTGGATATTGCCAGAGGTCTTAGTATTGAGCTTTTTAATTGCCTTTAATTCATATCTGAATCCACTCCAAGTTGTCTGCATCTTTCTCAAGCTGTGAGATCCAAATCTGAGTGTGATTGTCTAGTGAGAATATAACTGGTGTTGAGCGTAATGAAGTGATGATCTCACTTCCCGTGTTGTGTAACTGTGCTTTCTGGCATCACACTGGCTCTCTCAGGCAGTTACTACTTTGCTGACTGGTTCTGCTTGTCATCTCTCATGACCTAATGATTTGATTTTTTCCTAACAAATACCACTTTTAACTGGTTACTGATATCTGACTGTAAAACACTGGGACAGTTTTTTAGAGCAAACACACTAAAACGTATACATTTATATTATTTATTTTTAAAATAAAGATTACTTGAGAGAGCGTGTGCGCACATTCATGTGTGAGTGGGGGGAGGGGAAGAGGGCGAGGGAGAGACAGAATCTCAGGTAGGCTCTCCACTGAGCTTGGAACCCAATACCGGGCTTGATCTCATGACCCTGAGATCATGATCAGAGCTGAAATCAAGAGTTGGATTCTTGTTTTTTTTTTTTTAAAGATTTTATGTGTTTGACAGATAGACAGCCAGAGAGGGAACACAAGCAGGGAGAGTGGGAGAGAGAGAAGCAGGCTTCCTGCTGAGTAGGGAACCCGATCCAGGGCTCGATCCCAGGACACTGGGATCAGGACCTGAACTGAAAGCAGACGCCCAATGACTGAGTCACCCAGCCCCCAAAGAGTTGGATTCTTAACCGACAGAGCCACCCAGACACCCCTAAAACATATATATTTAAATTCTTGGTTTTCTTCAAAGTGGTGACCTTAGCAAATTACAGCTCTTGGAATTATTTGCAGAGTCCAGATCGTGTAGTCTTAACTCTCTTGAGTGTTATAATGATATAAACATAAGTAAACATAAAACATAAAAATATAAATAAAATAACTGATTTTCTTGTGGGAATATTTTCTTTAATTCCGTTTTGATTGTTATAATACATTTTATACAATATACTTTAAATGTATCCTACATCATGTATCAGTGTATGTATAGCACATATATTTGTGCATATTGTATACGTATTACGAACAAATAGTTTTAAAACAAATTAAACCATTTAAAACACTTCAAACCATCAAGTAGTGTATGGATTTTAGTAAAAAACAGAAGGACCTCTGCTTCGCCCCTCCTCAGTCTTAGAAACTACCCTTCAGAAGGAACCACTTTTAACCCCTTCAAGTGTTTCTTCACATTTAATCTTGATTTTTAAATTAATACACATACACTTTCTTTGTGAATTTTCAATTTTAGATCTTATTCTTCCACTTTTTATCATGGCTGATAGAAGTTAGCTTTCTTTCCCCTTCTTTTCCTCCTTCAGTCCTTTCAGTATAGCAACACCACCATTTTGGTTAGGTCGATATTCAGTGTTTACATTATTAAGAGACTGTAACAGTGATTTTTGGCTGAGCCACCACCTTCTGTACAACTGTTTGTTTTCCTGGGATTCATTCACTTATTTTTCTGTAGGGCTGTCATTATGTCCAAATGTGTCAGTAGAGCAGTATATGTATCTCAGCACTTCTGATTTGTCTGTTTGTCTCTGGAGCCCTCCATCCCCGTGTTCCAGCCAGGACTGGTCACTGTAGGCCTGTCGCCCAGCTCTCAACCTAGAACTTCATTCACTGTCATCTGTGGAAGTCCCCTCACCTTTGTCCTTTCTAGATCCCCTATTTCTTGTGATCCTGTGTCTTCTTCCTTAGATTATACCCTTATTTGGATGAAACAGATTCTCTGGTAGCTTCCCAAGGAAGGTGGTGTGAGAGAAATCTTTGAGACATTCTCTTAAAATGTCTTCATTTTATGCATGCAGTTGCTCAGTGGTTTGGCTGGGCTTAAAATTCATGATTAAAAATCCTATTTCCAAATTTTAAAGTCATCACACCTCTCAAATCAGGGTTGCTCTTGAGATTCTGATGCCATTCTGTCTTTAGCTATTTTTGCACATGACCGTTTTTTCCTTTTTGGAAGGTTTAAGATCTTTTCTTTATTCCCAGTTTTCTGAAAAAAGTCATGGTTATGTACTCTGGTGTGGGTAATTTTTAATTAATTAAGAAAAGAATTTATGAGAGAGAGCATGCATGCATGAGTGAGAGAGTGAGAGAGATCATGAGCAGGGGGGAAGAAGGGAGAAGCAGACTACCTGCTGAGCAGGGAGCCCCACTGGGGCTTGATCCCAGGGCCCCGGAACTATGATCTGAACCAACGGCAGACATTTAACCAGCTGAGCCACCCAGGGACCCCAGTTTTTAATTTATTGTATTGATCATTCTGTTGACTCTTCAGTTTGGAAATTCCTTCATGTCTAGATTATTTTCTTGTTTCATTTATTTTTTATTTTTTTTTTATTTATTTGAGAGAGAAAGAGAGAGAGATTGAGAGAGAGAGAGAGAGAGAGCATGAGAAGGGGAAGGGTCAAAGGGAGAAGTAGACTCCCCACTGAGCAGGGAGCCCAATGCGGGACTCAGTCTGGGACTCCAGGATCATGACTTGAGCCAAAGGCAGTCGCTTAACCAACTGAGCCACTCAGGTGTCCTGGATTATTTTCTTGTTATAGTTCATGGATAATGTCCCTTCTTTGTTTTCTCTGTTCTCTTTTTTTTGGAATGTTTCTTGGAAGGAAGTTAAAGGATTCTGATCTGATCCTCTTTTTTATATTTTGTTTCCTTTCTACTTTTTGGGAAATTTCTTCAACTTTATCTTACAACTCTGATGTCACATTTTCACGTTTTTGCTGTTACATTTTCCTGTTCTCTTCCTTGTTCTCTCAGTGTGCCTTTCTTGAGCCTCCTGTCCTTGTGTCATGGATTCACTGACTTCTCTTTGAGGTTGTCGTGGGTTACTTTCATGTTGTCTTCTGTTCTCTGCAGTGTTTCTTTTTCTTCCCCTCCTGGATTTTTTTCTTTCTCCTTAATTTGTTTTGGTCTCTGACTTTTCTTTTTTTTCCTTCTTTTTTTTAGATTGTATTTGTTTATTTGACAGACAGAGATCACAGGTGGGCAGAAAGGCAGGCAGAGAGAGAGGAAGGGAAGCAGGTTCCCTGCTGAGCAGAGAGCCTGATGCGGGGCTCCATCCCAGGACCCTGGGATCATGACCTGAGCCGAAGGCAGAGGTTTTAACCCACTGAGCCACCCAGGCGCCCCAGTCTCTGACTTTCCTTGTTAGGGGCTTTCTTGAAATGTTTGGTGATCTTGGCTGTCTGTCTGCAGGTGAGACCCACGTGCTAATACACGTGCTGGGAACTCTGGATTCATGGGCTTCTCAAGTGCCAAGCTTCACTTCAGGGAGATAGCAACTGTTTCATTAGGGATTCTCTCAGTGTCAGTATATGAGCTTCTGTAGAGTGGAACCTTCCAGATTCCTGACCTGGACAGGTTTTTTTTTTGTTTTTTTGTTTTTTTGTTTTTTTTTTTTGACAGGTTTCCATGAGCAGGGGAAGGACAGGGATCTTACTATTCACTATGTGGCCTTCCACTTCTTTCCTCACTACGGTGCCTCAAGGCTGTCATCAGGGCCTTTCTGGATTATTTTCCTAGCTCATTTTCTTTGTCGTGTTATGTGGGAGAAGGAAGGGAGGGAGGTTGGGCAAAGGGAGAAGGTGGGCTTCAGGGCAGTTACAGCAAGAAATTCACAGCAAGTAAATGCTGTAGGTCTCTTGTCTTATACCAGTGTTGAGAAGGGGTAGTTGTCTGACCCCACAGCAAGAGGATGAGGATTTGGGGTCTAAGTGCTTCTGTTTTTGGTTACACCTGCCCTTACATCTCCTGTGGTGTCGGGTCCCTCCAATCCCTGGGCCTTCCTGAGATCCCAGTTGTAATTGGCTGCTTCTTTTGCAGTTGTAGGTGTCACCTTCTCTGGTCAGCGGCGTTACTAACCACATCTACCTGCCTTCCGTCTTCCAAAATTTTGTCATCATCTCTCCTATTGTATTTTCTCGTTTATTGTTCTTTTCTGTCCTTGATTGTTTATGCCTTTTTTTTAAAAAAAAAATTGCTCCCTTCACTATATTTCGGTAGGTTTTAAGGAAGGAGTAAAGATAAAAACGTGTTCAATTTTCCACACTTCACTGACTTTTGTGCTCTTTCCAAAAGGTCAGTGCTACATTATTAAATTGAAAATCTAGGATGTGAGCATGATCTGGCTGCCACATCTGTCACCCTGTTGATCACCAGGGTTGATACAGCTGCTCTGGCTAGGTAGGTGGGTGTCCCCTTCCTCCTTCACTGCTCCATGTACGTCTCTCCTGAAGCTGTGTGCTCAGTTGGAGAGGACTGCCTTCCCCAATAGAGGAAGTCCAGGGCATACGTAGCTGCACTCCCCACTAGAACCTCCAAACAAGCTCTCAAAGTCCATTTGTAGGAGAACATAGGGTAGTCAAGCTTCCAAGACCCTAGACACAGCCAAATAAGGTGCTATGTGGCAGTCTGCCTTTCTTCAAAAAAAAAAAAAAAAAAAAAAAAAAAATCTAGTCCCATCTGGTGATACTCTGAAGGTCAGTATTCATTTTGTTTATTACTTTACACATAGACCTAGAGCTTGTGGATTTCTTTTTCTGTCTTCTGAAGCAATATTAAATTAGATTACTTATGAAATTAGTTGTTTCTGACCACTCCTCCAACTCTACTTCTAGTCTCTGAAGGCTGGGTTTCCTTAAAGGTCAGAACTTTATGGGATGCTTCCTTGCTTCCTCCCTCCGTGCTTGCCTTTTCCTGGGCCCTTCCCACTCCTCACTTTCCCTTCTATCCTAGTTGGTTTCACTGTCTCATCCATTGGTAATTTTGCTCATCTCTTCACCCTGACATGATTCTGAAGCTTGATCCTTGGTCAGTCAGAGACTGTGTGGCAAGAGCAGGGCTGGGGAAGTTGATGGGGTTGGTTGGGGTTGCTTTGAAAGCTTCCTGGGGAGCTGGGACTAAGAGCCATCTCAGGAAGCTCACTCTTCCTATGCTTCATCAAGTAAAAAGGGAAGAAACATGTATACATATATACTATTTTAAGATAGTAAAATAATGTGATAATAGTAATAATAATAATAATGTAATAATAATAATCACAAGAAGGTGATTGCCAAGGGCAATTCTGGAGAGGACCAATGGCTGAGAACAGGCAGCTGGCAGCAGTCCCAGCATCTGGAGAATAAGGTCCTTAATTCCGAGGGAGCATCTGGGTGACACAGCACAGCATTCATTCATTCTCTTCCATGCACCGCTCAGATCCATGTCTTCTGACAGGTTTTGGGGATTGCTCCTCCAGGGTTCTGGAGGGCCTCTTTTCCTAGGGAAGACTTAGTGAAGACTACTGGTGGGATAATTCACTGCCTCCTGCCGCAGCTAGTCTCATGGCCACATGGATACTCAGCTCCTCCATCCTCTAACGCTCCTTCTAGGTTCCCTTCTTATTTGGGTAGCATCTGGCCCAGGGGGCTAACCTAATTGTGTGACCTAGATGCTCATGCTTGAGGGATGCAAGCCCCTAACCATGCTGTACTCTGGCTATGGCTACTGTGCATTTCCGTTTGCCGTCACTGTTGGGCAAGTGGGCACCCAAAGTACCACCTTTCACCTCCTTGCCAAGCATATTCCTCTTTTGCTCCCAGTATATACCATCAGTCCTTCCTCTTCCTGCTGACTGGGTCAGTTGCCCCTGCCAACAGGTTGACTCCTTTTTTTTCCTTTTGATCCTTTGACTAGAGGAACACAGAGTGCCATTCAGTGGAATTCTTGCTGTGTCCGTTAGTGGAAGTGTTTCTACTTAGGGAACCAGGCCTTCTAAACCTACAGAACCTCTAATTTCAGGGACAGGAAGCACAGATTCCCCAAGTCGGTCCCTGGGAGTGATGGTCAGTAGGGTCACTCATATAATCCGCTGTGGTTCCGGGACCCACATACTCTACCTCTTAGGGAAACAGCACCATTTAGTGGTCATTGGTTTAGAATCTGTACCTTGGAGCTTAGTGTCCCGTCCTCACATGGTGAGGCTGATGCCTTAGCTGTACCTTCAGCCGGCTTGTTATCGCTGTGTCCAGCTGGCATCTGTTGCACGTTGCTGTTCATGAGATAGGACCGGAAGCCCCGTGGTCATGTGAGCACTGCTGCACCTCTTTTGCCTTGGTCTAATGAGCAGTTTTGTGGGGTCAAGTACTCTGTAAGCCCTCGTATAGCTGTGCTAGCTCAGGCCCTGTGTGCAGGAAACCTTTATCTGGATTATGTGTTGATTTCTGTTAGTACGAATGGCTGCTCCTTCCAGGATGGAGTCAATTGGAGTCAGCTTGTTAATAGTCAGCTATTACGAAGTAGGTAGTTGGTCTCTTTAAAAGGGTGATGCTGTGCCAGGGACTCGGCATTAATCTTTGTTACTGACATGGCGGGCTTCCGGCAATGGTAGAAGCTAGGTGGTAGCTTTGGTGAGTAGGAGTCCCAGCTTCTGAATTTGCATTTTTCCTCTTAAGAGTGAGGGTGAGTATCTTTTCGTATGGTTAGGAGTCATGTACATTTCTTTCATTGTGAACCATCAGTTCATATTTCTAGAGGGTTCTTGGTCTTTTTCTTTTATATTTTTAGAAGCTCTTTTTATTATACAGACATCATCTCCTAGTAATATAAATTATAAGTATTTTTTCCTAATATTTCATTTTTTTCTTTGTTCATGGTGTTTTTTTCCATGTAAAGTTTTAAAAAACATATTAAGTAGATTTATCACTCTTTTTATTGCTTCTAGATTTTGAGTCATAGGAAAGTTTCCCTATTCCCAGATTATGGAAGAGTTCACCAATTCTTTCCTTCTAATTCTCGTATAGTTTTATTTTTTTAAATTGTATTATATTAGTCAGCATACAGTACATCATTAGTTTTTGATGCAGCGTTCCATGATTCATTGTTTGCCTGTAACACCCAGTGCCCCATGCAATACGTGCCCTCCTTAATACCCATTGTATAGTTTTATTTTTCACATTTAAATATTTGATTCACTAGGAAGTTATCATGGTATGAGGAATGAATCTCATTTTTCAACATAACCAATTATTTCAACGAACTTGTAAAAAGTCCTTTTTTCCCGAAATGACATAGCTTTTATTTCTGTATGCAGTTGGTTTATTTCTAGAGCTTCAGTTCCATTTCACTGGTTTGTCTATCTGTTCATGTCCTAGTATTAATTTTAGTTTTAGAAACTTTTTATAGGTTTTAATAACTGGTAGAGCCAGCTGTCCTCTCACTTCTTTTCTTTGAATTTTTCTATTTATTCGTGTGTTCTTACCACTGAACTTTCTAATCAGTTTGTCTAGTACCAGAAAGTAACTTAAGTCATTTTATTGCTATTATTTCAAATTTATATATTTGCATAGGAAAAACTACCATCTTTTTGATACTGAGTGTTACTATCCAAGATCAAGGGCTATATTTTTATATGTTCAGGTCTATTTTTCTGTCTCTTAGGAATGAAAACACTTATAAGTTTGGACATTTCTATCACCTGATGTAACTTTAACATAATATCATGGACTTTTTTTTTAGGTGTTACACTTTTTCAGTCTATAGCGTCAATCTTTTTAGGATGAATTTTCCCATTTATGGTTTCTGTCATAATTTTTGTAATAGGGAAAACCTCTTGTGAGAAACAGAGATTAGATTCTAGATTAGATAATCAGAAACCTACCTTTCCCTGGTTGCTTAGGGACCATTTCAGCAAGACAACAGCCTGACAATAACACTTAGATTTCTGCTTTGCTCTTGGATATCATCATTTCCAGGTCTAGATTGTCCTTAATAGGGCAGGATGTTTTATTACCATGGGAAAGATTCGAGGAGAGTGTGTAACTTGGAGATCTCTGCTCTTGACACTTAGGCTTGCTATAGAAGGAAATGCACAAAATAGTGTTACTTCTAGAGAGGAAACAAAGAAGTTACCTCTGTCAGAGTCCCAAAAAGATAAAGTCATTAGAGAAAAATGGAGCCAGATTTTTTGCCAATTATAGTCTGCATGAGGAAAGCTCTTGCATTTTTGTGTGTAGTTTATACAAAAAGTATACCTCTTTCCTCTGTACTCTGTGAGAGTTGTGTGTGCACAATGCGTGCGTATACACACACACACACACATACACCCTCAGTGGTTCCCTGAGACTTGGTATTTGGTAAAATGATAGTAAAGACTGATAATGGTGAGCTTTCTTATGTCTTTTGCCTTTTGCGTGGTACCTGATATGGAAACTACTGAGATGAATCACTGTGTTCAGATGGTCTAATTTTTGTATATCAAACTGACTTTTGACCATAAAGCTGATCTCTTATTAGTGTCAGGTCCTTTCTTGAATGATTCTAGGTTTTTCTATCTGGTTTCCTCATCTGTCCCTCTTTCCCTTCCCTTCATCAGTGGTTACTTTATAGGGAGAAGGAGGCAGTGTGAAAGAAATTAAGGTTGGAGAATAAGTGGTGCAAAGTCTGGGGAAGAAAGTACAGGACTTACCATTCCTTCTTGGAGTTGATTCTTTGTGTGTGGCTATCTCGTATAGATGGAGTTGTTTATGCCTGGGGCCACAATGGATATAGCCAGCTTGGGAATGGGACGACCAACCAAGGCATTGCTCCCATCCAAGTCTGTACCAATCTCTTGATCAAGCAAGTGGTTGAAGTAGCTTGTGGCTCACATCATTCAATGGCTCTGGCAGCTGATGGAGAGGTAAGTACCCTGCTTTTATTCTTTATTTTTAAACTGTGGTAAAATACACGTAATATAAAATTGCCGTCCTAGCCATTTTTAAGAATTGTGGAAGCCAGGCCTCAGGATGTGTGAGAGCCACTTCCCGCAACCATTTTATCATATGCCTGGACTATTGCCATGGTCTCTTTAACCACTTAAAATGGGTTAGGATGGCAAATTTTATATTTTTATAAAATATGTGTATGTATTTTTATATCCATGTGATCTATTGAATGTCAGTTCAGTGACATTAAGTATATTCACATTGTTATGCAACCAGCATCACCATCCGTCTGCAGAACTCTATCTTGCAGAGCCGAAGCTGCACCTACCAAACTAGCTCTCCCTCTCCCTCCCGTCCCCAGGTGAACACCATTTTGTCTCCATGAGTCTGACAGCTCTGGGTAGCTCATTGCAGTGGAACCATGCAGTGTTCATCCTTTATGACTGCCTTATTTCACTGAGCATAATGTTGTCAGGGTTTGTCCGTTTTGGCATATGTGTCAGAATTTCTCTCCTTTTTAAGGCTGAATAATACTCTGTATATGTGTATGCCATATTTTGTTTGTCCATTTATCTGTTGATGGATATTTAGGCTGTTAACACCTTTTGCTAACAACCTAAAATGTAAATAATGACCCTATTTATATCTGGGATAGTGGAAACATAGTAGCCCTATGTGTACAACTAAAAACATGTGGGAACACACTCTTTTTCTAATAAAACCTATGGGATGAGGACCACCCTTTTGATAGCAGTAGACTAAGCCTTAAGGCAGTTGAGTCTCCTGCTCTTTGCTAAGACTGTAAATCAGATGTGTATGACAGTGGTCTGTCCTTTAGTTTTTGTTTTTTAACTACCCCATCCGTTAAGGTCTGTTTTGTTTTTTGGCAAATGTAATGATGTCATAGAAAATAACTTTACCAACATTCCAATAGGTTACTGTACCACTTTTTCACCCCCAAGTTCTTTGCTTACTTATCATAAAGTTTTCTGATCTTATTGATTCTACCTTCTAATCTTTTGTCTCATTTTGTTTCTCTTTATCTCTATAACCTGAGGTTAGACCTTGCTGTCAGCCTGGGCTATTGCCATGGTCTCTTTTATTCTATAGCTTTTTAATTGGTCTACCTGTTAAGTATTACTACTTTTCTGCCCCCTGTAATTTTTTTTTTTTTTAAGATTGATTTATTTATTTTAGAGCATGAGGAGAGAGAATATCAAGCAGACTCTACACCGAGCAAGGAGTCCAATGTGGGGCTCAGTCTCGGGACCCTGAGATCCTGACCCAAGCTGAAACCAAGGGTCAGATGCCCAACTGATTGTACCATCCAGGTGCCCATACTCCTTGTGACTTCTAAAGCACAGATCATTCTGTTCTCCCGTTTAAAATCCGTCAGTGATGTTAACAGTGATTTTATTATGTGGGGCAGGTTACCGGTGAAGAAACCAGAGAAACTGAATGAGATCAAGGTTTCACGGCTGGGATGTGCTGGGACTAGGCCTAGCACCCGGGTCTTATGCCCCGAATCCGTAGTTTGCTGCTATGATTTTGATTATTGGAACCCTACTCCTCATTTTTAAATAAAAGGCAGCTGCACTGCAAGGGACTTGAGATACTTGAGAAGAAGTGCCAGAAGAATATTAAAATTAGAATTCCCTAATTTGTACAGCCTGGAATCCTGGTTTATTTAACTGTAAGCCAATATGCTACTTTGGATAATTGTGCTCAATATTTGCCGCCTTATACCAGATGCTCCCGTGAACCCACCCTCGGGAAGTGTTGCCAGTTATTTCTTTTGTATCTGTGAAATGAACCTCTACTGCATATTCTTTTAAGGCTCCAGCCATAGGTTTTGCTCTGGTTGCCTTGGGCAGTATCAGACGTGTAAGCAGAGATAGGAAGTGTTGACCAAGGAAAGATTGTGGAAGCCAGACTTCAGGATGTGGGAGGACCATTGTCGGGGCAAGTGAAAGGGGTGGAGGTCCCTAGAAATTCTAGTGTTGGAGGAAGTTCTTTCCCAGGCTGCTGGCATCCACCCTCCCCTTATTCTCTCTGGTCACACTCTTATTTGATAGGCTTAGTTGGTAATTAACATGAAGTGATTTTTTTTGTTTGTTTGTTTTTCATCTTTGTTACTAGATTTTAACTAGCTTAGAGATTTATTTGGGTCTCTTTAGAAATCTGGTTTTCACCTAATGGCAAATCATAGGCCAAAGGTGCACAGGGTGCATTTGAGGAGGGGAGTTGCTTGGAGCTGACAGTGAATGAAAACTCAGCGAAGACAGTACCCAGAATAGCCTAACAACCTGGTGTCATTTCTGTAGGGACAGACACCTCTTTGGTACTTGTGAGCCTTACAGTGTTATGACCTGTAACTGTGATTGGTAATTATAGTTGTGATGGCCATGAGTCATCAGGAAAGGTTATGTAATACTCAGTTTTGGCAATTAGTGAGACAGGGAGAAGCATTGTAGGGCTTTAAAGCTTCCCGTGAAGGAAAAAAAAGAGTATCTGTGTTCAAAGAGTTAAGCAGACTTTTCCTCTCCCTGCTACTTATGTGGTATATGCTCTATTTCTTACTGATGCCAGCCGAATCATATATGGCTGTCATATGACAGAGGCAATACAGTGTCATGGTTAAGAGCACAGCTACACTTCGTAGGTTCCCATTCCATGTTACTGCTTACTTGGTGGAACCTCAAGTAAGCCACTTAACCTCTCGGGTTCCATTTCCGTGTAGAAAATGCGGGTGATAATAGTATCTACCCCAGGCCCAGGGTCACTATACAGGATGACTATGAAAATTAAAGATGGTAGTGGTGCCCAGAAAGTATGTAGAGCCATGTAGCACATTGTAAATATTCATTAAGTGGATTTATTTTTATTTTATGATTATTAATGTGTGTTAGAGGTAGAATGTTCACCCTGTTACTAATAATTCATTCTTTCCCCCTTGTTTTGTGTAGGTATTTGCTTGGGGCTATAACAACTGTGGCCAGGTGGGATCAGGATCCACAACAAATCAACCAACTCCTCGCAAAGTTACAAACTGTTTACATATTAAGAGAGTGGTTGGCATTGCTTGTGGTCAGACCTCATCCATGGCTGTTCTGGACAATGGTGAGGTGAGCTCTCTCTGCACTCCGCTTCTCTGCCCGCCCGCGCCCCGTCCTCCGTCCTCACCTCCTCTCTCGTTAAATAGCATTTTCTGCATGAGGAGCATGTATGCGATCACGGAAGGAAAAGTGCTTGTTTTATAGTTTCGTGGGTAGTTAACTGGTTACTGATTGAGGGGTACCTAGAGGGTGTTTGCTCCTCAGTATGAATTTTTAATTCTAAGATTAATCTGTAAGTAAAGATACTCATATGTCTCAATTTTTTTTTTTTGTGAGACCCCAGGTAGTTTGGTGTTCATAGGTATTTGTGACTTACTGTAGTGAAGAATTTGATACTACCTCTTTTATCCAATGAAGACATCAAGTGTGCCCTCTGTCAAGTTAACTGGTGATGTTTGTCAGCAGCGATGGACTCCAGTGCGCCTGCATCTGGAGTCTGTTGGCAGGAGGAAGCTACTTACAGGAGCGGAATTTTTTGTGCCAGTTGTTGTTGGCTACTTTTAAAAACTCAACTTTTAGTGATCCTTTACCGTGGCTACCTTTGAGCTGATGGTTATTTCTGTACAATTATTCTGGTTGTAACTTCTGCTTAAATAGGCCTCTTACCAATCTGTCAATGTCTTAGTTGAGAAAGATTATGCAAAGATATGTCTTTGAGATTTTATTCATTTGAGAGTGAGAGAAAGAGAGCTTGTGAGAGCACAAGCAGGGGAGGGGCAGAGGGCAAGGGCAGAGCAGCCTCCCTGCTGAGCAGGGAGCCAAGAAGTGGAGGGGTGGGGCGGGGTGGAGGGGTGGGGCGGGGTGGAGGGGTGGGGCGGGGTGGGGGGGGTGGGGCTTAATCTTAACCATGACCTGGAGATCATGACCTGAGGCACCCAGGCACCCCACAAAGATTGTCTTTGGCTACAGATGTGTGGGGTATGTATGCATTGCAGTGCTAGAGTGCTTTGGAGTTTTCTGAATACTCACCTATGTTAGCTTACTGTTTTAAATTATTTTTATTGAGGCATAATTGGCATACATTATGTTAGTTTTAGGTGTACAGTGTAATGATTCAATGTTTGTGTATAATTAAAGATCACCACAGTAATTCTAGTTAATATCTGTCACCATGCAGTTTTTTCCTTGTGATGAGAACTTTTAAGATGATTCTCTCAGCAGCTTTCAGATACGCAATACAGTATTACTACCTGTAGTCACCATGCTGTACATTACGTCCCGATGACTTACTTATTTTATAACTGGTAGTTTGTACTTTTTGGCCCCCCTTTACCCATTTTGCCTGTGCTCTTCTGCCCCCACCTCTAGAAACCACCAATCTGTTCTCTGTATATATGCGCTTGTTTTTGTTTGTTTGTTTTTTTAATTGAAGTATAGTCAGTGCACAATTTTCCATTAGTTTCAGGTGTACAGCGTAGTGATTTGATGAATCTCTTCCTCAGGCCATGTTCACCAGAAGTGTGAACTTATTTTTTGAATCAATCCTGATGTCATCTTGGATGTTTTCAGAATTTCTTGGGATAGTCATTGGACATTCTCCATTTCAGTATTCTTTACTTTTCCTTTATTTTTAAAAATAAATTTAAAAAATATTATTATGTGGTTATTTTCACAAACAAAAGGAGATGAAACACATAAAGTAAAAAGTGAGTGCCTTTTCTCCAGTCTTGTTAATAGTTTAATGAATATCCTTTTGGGTTTTTCCCTATAAACAATTCTGTATGGGTAAATATAACTGTCTTTTATAAAAATGGGATCATTATAGGTTACTGCTCTTCTCTGCTAGTCTGCAGCTTTCCTGCTAACAAGACAGATGTTTACCTGAATCTATTATCAGACCATTTATAGCTGCTTTCCATTATAATGGCTACTTAGTTTTCCTATTGGATGACCCACACCCAGAAATCTAGTAATGGATATTGCAAATGTTTCTAAATTTTTGCTGTTATAAACATTGTAGCACTGACTTCCTGTGTTACTGTATATCTCTGTACACTTCTGTAAGTATTCTGTAGAATAAGTTCACAGGAATAAGATTTCTGAGTCAGAGGTTATGCCATTAAAGTTGTTGATAGCTATAGCCAAATTTCTCTGCAGAAAGTTAAAACCTGTTGTACTTATGTTATGGAAAGTGCTTTTAACCATCTCCTGCTGTATTTTAAATTCTCTGTCCTCCTTCCCCTTCTGTCACATTGCCCTGAAAAGCCCCATCCATCTGTTTGCCCTGCCTTGTCCTGGTGCCACCAGACATTTCAGGTTTCTCATTTGACCAAACCTATAGTCTGTTCCTGGTCAGTGCTTTGTCCTGTGTCCCACACTTGCCATTCTAAACCTTTACCACTGCTGGCAAACCTGTCTCCAGCTCCGCTACTTTCAGCTGATGACTCCCTCTCCAGAGAGCGAAGGGGTCGCCACATTCTATTACATCTTCTTCTTAACCTCTTTCCTGTCTGTTCCTTCTCTCTGGTTCCCCCTGTCTTTGCCTTAGTTTAGACCCTCAGCAGGGCTCATCTGTGTGCTAATGAGAAACACATATCTCCTGAATGACTGTCCCGCCTCTAGTCTTAGATAGTCCGGTCCCCTTTATGTGGAGCCAGCACAATCTTTCCAAGATGTGTGAAATATTTCAGTGGAAGGCCCATAGATGCATTCTACTTTCCCTAGTATGTGTTTCGGTACTTCACCCCATTGGCCTTTGCTTTTCGTTCTAGTCTTCAGCCTGCCACTGCTGGACGTGTCCTGCTACGCCTGCCTGCTCATGTTTAGAACCTGCTTCTAGAACATTCTGCGCCCTCTCCCTGGAATACATTCACTTCCATTTATCTCTGCTCAATCTGCTTTCTGAAGGTTGTTCCTAAGCTATCTTTCTATAGCTAAGTCCTTTCTCTGCTCTGCTTTTGTAGTGACTTGATTGTATCTCTAGGATAGCGCTCACCACCTGACTACAAAAGTTTGCAATTGTCCATCTTTCCTGTTAAACTGTGACCAAAAACTTATTCTTAGTACCTTTTATCATGTCCTGACATATAAGAAGTGTTTCATAATTGTTAATGAGCATCAGCTTCCTCATGTATAAAACAAGATTAAATGACTTGCCCCAAGGCTATCCAAACAGTAGGTGACAGCATAGGAACTCATGCCAAATTCTGTCATCCCCACCCCCAAAATATCTTGTTTGGAGATTCCTTGTGGGATCACATAGAGTGTGGGTGTTGGAAGTGGAAAAGTATTCCTGATTTGTTTAGGTGAACGGCATTTTTATACGTTCCCTCTTACTAACAGTTTTAAAAGCCTGTTCTCTCCCTTTCTTTCTCTAAGGTATATGGCTGGGGTTACAATGGCAATGGTCAGTTAGGCTTGGGAAACAATGGCAATCAGCTGACCCCTGTGCGAGTGGCGGCTTTGCACAGCGTGTGTGTGAACCAGGTATGTGTGCTGGGTTGCGCTGCTGCTCACCTCCAGCTCCCCTGCCCTGACTTGGAGAACAATACTGTGTGCCTTCATCTTCCACATTTACAGTTTCATCTTCTCTAAATTCCCATGTTGAGGAGAAACACCATGGTGGTGACACATCAGTCTTGACAAGTTAAAAAAAAAAAAAAAGCGATTGGAAAACTCTAGGAGTCTCAGTCTTGGGCTTTTCTAATGCTTTTTTAATGTTCCAGAGAATGTCAGTCCATAACTGATGATGAATTGGCATTCTGCAGAAGCTGGCTGTGGTCTTTAAGTAAATGTTTCTCCTGCCTTTCCTGTTTTCCTGTTGATGGTAACCATTTAAATTTACTTGCAGATTGTCTGCGGCTATGCACACACTCTAGCACTAACAGATGAGGGCTTGCTCTATGCCTGGGGAGCTAACACCTATGGGCAGCTGGGAACTGGCAATAAAAATAACCTGCTAAGCCCAGCCCACATCATGGTGGAGAAAGAAAGGTAACTGGGCTGTACCGTGTCTCAGGGTTCTGTGTGTGGTTTTGGACTTGGGGCTCTGTGTGTTGAGCTATGGGGTTTAGCTTTTGTAACTCTTCTGTTTCTTTACGTTGTCATTTTTGTTTTTTTTTTTTTTTAAGATTTTATTTATTTATTTGACAGAGAGAGAGAGAGGTCACAAGTAGGCAGAGAAGCAGGCAGAGAGAGAGGGGGGAAGCAGGCTCCCCGCCAAGCAGAGAGCCTCATGCGGGTCTCGATCCCAGGACCCTGAGATCATGACCTGAGCTGAAGGCAGAGGCTTAACCCACTGAGCCAACCAGGCACCCTCTTTACATTGTCATTTTGAACAAGAGTTTGAATAGCAGCCAGAGTGAACATGAGGTTGATAAGATTCTTACGTAGCTCTCTAAAATAACCTCCTGTGATTGATAGGCATTAATGCGTATTGGTGTAATTCTTACGGCCTTCCTGTGACCCATCTAGTAGGGGAGTGAAATAGGGTCTGTCACCATATAGAAACTCAGAGTGTAGTTCTGACTTTTCCATTGAGCCAAGTAAAACAACTTCTGAATAAATAAAATCTCTTAAAAGGACAATATCTTTAAATTTAAAAAAAAAATTTTTTTTTTTTTTTTAATTATTTGACAGAGATCACAAGTAGGCAGAGAGGCAGGCAGAGAGAGAGGAGGGAAAGCAGGCACCCCGCTGAGCAGAGAGCCCGATGTGGGGCTCAATCCCAGGACCCTGAGATCATGACCTGAGCCGAAGGCAGAGGCTTAACCCACTGAGCCACCCAGGCGCCCCAAGGACAATATCTTTAAATATTGATTTGATTTAATGGATATCACTGGAATAATGCTTTGTTTATTCAGCCAAATTGTGAGTCCTTACCCACTAAGTTTTAGAGGGTTGTCTTCTGATTGTAGGACCTTGTCTAAGAAGCATACTGAGAAATATAAGTCTGGCTTGATGTCCATTTGGATTAGGATGTTCAGAGTCCATTACCCTGAGGCCAGTGCTTATTTAGGGGTTGAGAGAATAAGTTGTATCAAGGAAATGGTATTTTGAAGACACTATTTTTTTTTTGCTACTGTCTAAGTCCCCCCGAAATGTCAGGATATTTTGCCTCTGTCCACTTTCCTCATCTACTTTAGTTTCTAGTCCCTTTTTCCAAGTTGTCCTCAACAGTGTTTGTTATTTATCCTAATTCAGAATGAGGTTAGGATGAGAAGTGGGGCAACAAGCAAGGGAAGAACACAGTACTCTTGTTGTGACCTTTCAGTTGTGTTCTTATGACCTGATAACTAATATCCCTCAATCCTGGGCTGTTTTTTGTGGTGCTGTCAGCATGACCCCCTTATCTACCTTGTGTGGTGTGCTCTCGGCTTTTGTGATAAAGAAATGACATATATTTTTCTTAAAACTTTCCAGGGTCGTAGAGATCGCGGCCTGCCACTCTGCACACACGTCGGCGGCCAAGACCCAGGGCGGGCACGTGTACATGTGGGGCCAGTGCCGGGGCCAGTCGGTGATCCTGCCCCACCTCACCCACTTCTCCTGCACCGATGACGTGTTCGCCTGCTTTGCCACGCCTGCTGTCTCGTGGCGCCTCCTGTCCGTGGGTGAGAAAGCTCAGGGCTCCTTCCACCCGGGGAAGAGCCGTGTTAGCAGCTGACCACTCTATTAATGTTTCTGTAGTTGCTGATTGTGGGCACTTTCAGGTCCTAGAATGTTTTATTCTCCAATAGCTGTAATTCCTTTCCTCAAAATAGATTTGCATAATAGAATTTATTTGTATGTTATAAAATATTATAGAGACTTACTGTTTTCTCCCGTTCATTGCTTTCATTTTAATTGAGGTGAGATTTACGTCCATGAAGTTAACCATTTGAAAGTGTACAGTTCGGAGGCATTCAGTACGGCCACAGTGCTGTGTGATTACCATTTATATCGAGTTCTGAAGTATTTTCATTTCCCTGAATGAAACGAAACCCTTGTGCCTGTTGTGCAGTCACTCCCCATTCTCCCTTCCCCTATCCCTGGCAGTCACATCTTTGCTTTTACTTTCTAAGGATTTACCTATTCTGGATATTTTCTATAAAGGGAATCATATGAGATGTGACCTTTTGGGTCTAGCTTCTTTTACTTAATGTTTTTGAGGCTCCCCCATGTTGTAGTACACATTAATTCTTCATTTGTATGGCTGGATGAAATTTCGTTGTACGTATAGACCAAACCTTGTTTTTCCGTGCATCTCTTGATGGATATTTGGATTGTTTCCACCTTCGGCTGTTGTGACTAGTGCTGTTAGAAATATTTGTGTGCAAATCTTTGTT
Source organism: Enhydra lutris kenyoni (assembly GCF_002288905.1). NCBI lineage: Eukaryota > Metazoa > Chordata > Mammalia > Carnivora > Mustelidae > Enhydra > Enhydra lutris. The sequence goes on from NW_019154099.1 coordinate 2,600,829, forward strand.
TGAGTAACCTTGTGTCATCAGGTGTGTCACACAGCTAGTGCGGCTGTCTCATCTTTGGGTGACCCGTCTTTATGCGCATGGGAGCAAGAGTATGTTTGGAAAGAGTTAAGCTGCTACTCAATTTAAAGGGAAATAAGTTGAACATTTCCAGGTTCTTTAATTATAATACAGTATAGACTTTTTTTTTTTTTTTTTTTAAAGAGAGGGAATGTGTGGAGAGTGGGAAGGGCAGAGGGAGAGGGAGAGAGAAAATCTCAAGCAGACTCCATACCCAGCATGGAGCCAACATGGGTTCAATCTCGTGATCCTGAGATCATAACCGGAGCCAACATCAAGAGTCGGACGCTTAACTGATCAAGCCACCCAGGTCCACCTGCCATATTTTTTTGCAGTGAATGTTGTGATTTGAAAAAATTAGTTTCCACAATGGGACTGTTTGGCCATAATCACACATATGTGTAGCATGTACAGCCAAACACTGTGTCCGTCTTCAGAATCCCATGTGCTCCTTAACCTGGACCTGTTTATAAAGAGCTTCTCCAGGTACTTGCCTCTCAGAATCCTAATCCTGAAAAGACATCCTTTTCAGAACAAAAGTTGTAACATTTTTTAATGTTAAGTTTGGAAAAGCTACTTCTTTCCCATCTACCAAAAGTCAGAAAGTTTACCACCTCAGCTGAGTGTTAGAAAGAGAGCAGCGGGTTAAGAAACACCTCTGGAGAATATTTTTTTTCTGAAAGGCAGTATTGTCCTTGTTGCTGAAAGCCAAGACGGGGAAAAGGGCTAGTCAGGCCTTAGGACTGATGCAGAAGTGGAGACACCGATACGAAGCTACTTTGTGAGTGGGTGGGGTAGCACTCTCGATGCCTGGATTCTGTGCCCATCTTAGTCATTTCCTTTCTTTTATTTCCCAGGGATCCAGGTTATAGGGTCAGGGAAAGCCTGATATTTGAGAGAGTGTCCACTTTCCTCCACAGCCAAGAGAGCTCTACATTGTGGGAGCCCAGGGGAGGGCTTAGACAAATGCCATTTCCTTGGGAGGTTCTGATAGTTAAACTCATGGGTAAACTTCTTTGTTAAGTTTCAGCCTTGGTTTTAGCAGATGTCCCTCCTCCAAGAGCAGCAGGCTGCTGCGAGAGCCCTGTTCTCATCCTAAGGGCGGTTGAAACCTGTCGCAGCACCTGCATTCATTGCCAGTGATCTCTGGAACTCTTTTTGTTTTCCTATTAGCCTTCTACTTGTTTTCCTTTGTCCGTGCATAGACCGCACAGGAAAGTGTTACCTAATTTGTATAAGTGCCTTTACTTTTCTTCATGAGGTCACAGTTCGACTTACAAATAATCATTGCAGCAGTTCTTACCAGGCAGTGTGATCAGCTTTTTGTAAAACTGTTCCCTTTGAGTATACATGGTTACTAAGTCAGTTTACTCTGTTTTTAGATAGTAGGTAAGGATTATTGTTTGTACATTAATCTTTAGGATTAAGAGGGATGTTGAGATTCCACAAACCTAGGAAGCAGGGTTTCTTTGTATAAGAACACGACTGCATGGTGTTACCACTTCACTGCTAACGTTCTTTCTTGGCACAACTTCAGTTGAATTTACTAGCTCCTTGAAACTACCCCAAAGCAGAGCAAAGATGTTCTTGGTGTTTCAGTCAGGGAAAATTGATAAATTCTTAGTCTGTGAAGAGAACAACCAAAGTTTTAAGTAAGTATTTATATAATCGTGGACTGCTTTTAACTTTTTATTCTTTTAAAAAATACACATTTTAAAGATTCATTTAAGAGAAAGCAAGAGTGAGCACAAGCAGGGGAAGTGGGAGAGGGAGTCTGTTGTGGGGCTCAGTCCCAGGACCCTGAGATCATGACCTGAGCTGAAAGCAGATGCTTAACTGACTGAGCCACACAGGCAGCCCCAAAATATACGTTTTAAAATGTCTGACTTGGGGCGCCTGGGTGGCTCAGTGGGTTAAAGCCTCTGCCTTCGGCCTGGGTCATGATCCCGGAGTCCTGGGATCGAGCCCCGCATCAGGCTCTCTGCTCCGTGGGGAGCCTGCTTCCTCCTCTCTCTCTCTGCCTGCCTCTCTGCCTACTTGTGATCTCTGTCTGTCAAATAAATAAATAAAATCTTAAATAAATAAATTAATAAAATGTCTGACTTGGTATGTAAGACTGGTAATTGGCTTTTCCAACTACTATTTTTGGTAAAGACTCAAAGTACTTATTTTGATACAGTGAAATTGATTTGTCAAATAAGGCATGAACTCTTGAAAAAAATCTGATGGAATTATCTATCATGCTAATGGTTATTTTTTTGAAGTCTTTCATATCTCTAGCACGTTTCCTGAGCCTTTTGTATTAATAACGTGTTTGTTGCTTTCAGAGCATGAAGACTTTTTAACAGTTGCCGAATCACTGAAGAAAGAATTTGATAGTCCAGAAACTGCTGATCTGAAGTTTCGAATTGATGGGAAATATATCCATGTCCATAAGGCTGTTTTGAAAATCAGGTATTTTTGTGTGAACTTAAAGACATTAATAACCTTTTGTTGTTGCAATCCCCATTTTTTTTGTTAGCCCACAAAATGGAGACTGATAAGGAATAGCCTTGGCAGTAGAGAGAAATGGTACAACTTAGTATTTTTGTGAATGGGATCCATGCATTACTGAAGAGTTTTGCATGTGTATGTGAGTATGCAGTCCTGCCTTTTTGAAAAGGCATGATGTGGTAATGTGAATATTTGTACTGTGTTGGCGTTTTTTTTCCTTTTTTTTTTTTTTTTTTGAGAGAAAGAGTGCATGCTCTGAGCCAGGGTGGGAAGAGGGGCAGAGGGAGAGGAAGAGAGAATCCCAAACTGGCTCCACCCTGGGTGATGTGGCGCTTGATCCCATGACCCTAAGCCAAGACCCTAAGCCAAAATCCAGAGTCCGACTGAACCGTTCAGGCTCACTGTCTGTATTGTGTTTTAAATGAAGATCTGGTGAGTATTTATTTCCATTGACAAATTTACATGCTTAAAAAAAATACAGAAGATTTTTAGTGAAAAGTGTGTTTATCTTCTTTTACACTTAAAGATTCCTTTTTCCTCAAGCAGAAAACTCACGGTCAGGAGTGGTGAACCTCTGACCCTGAGGGACATCTAATTCCCAATTACAGAAACGTCCTTTAGAGAGAGTAGATGATGACAGGATTGTATTTATTAATAACGGTTTGGACTCTTGGGCCCTGAGGCTGCCATTACTGAAAAAGAGGCACATGAAGTGAGACTGTTGGGAGTTAAAGTGGCCATTTATAAGTCCCTTTTGAAATTTAGTTGAAAATCTTTTTATAAAATAACACATTTTAAGGGAACCCCAAAGCCATATGTCAGTTATTATTGAGAGAGTAAATATCTGAACCAAAGTATTAACAGGTGAACTGGAAATGTTCCTTTCCATGAACCTTTGGTCAACCATCTGTTCCTTTCATTTAATTGTCGCATTTAATTTGTCATTCCTTGCCTAGACAACTGTTTCTCTTTACTTCTCAGATGAAGTAATGTCTTATGTAGGTGGAACCATTTTTAGTTGAGAATGGATTTTGAAAATATCTATGTTTATTTACACCATATCTCATTTTGGTATGTGTGCTGCCCAAGCGAGCACAACCATATCTCATTTTAAAAGGATTTGAAAAGGTGACTTTTTAAAACTGAAGTAAATGACATACTTAAGAAAACCCAGTATTTAGAAATCAGTTCCTCATACAGGTGGCTTTTTCCATACAAATACAACATAAAAAGACCCACTGAAGTTTTTTTCTTAAATCTGTGACTCTCCCAGTGAATGTATTTTGTGAGTAAGTTGCTAACAGGCTTGGGAAGATTGAAAGGGAGCAGGTCAAAGCAGAAGAACAAAATAGGACTAATGGCTATTTTGAAGGTGTGTCAGAAAAGAAGGAAATTTATCATGTAAGGTAATGGGATAATAATCAGCCTAAATGTAATCCAGTTAGCATTTAAAACCATTTTAAGGATATGTTGATTACATGAAAATTAAAAACCAAATAAATTACTTGAATGATACTGATATACAGTCAAAGATTTGAACTATCATTTCTGAATTTCTTTTAATTTCATTGTTTAAAATGTATTTCTCTATAATACTTTTAAGAAAAACACATGAGCAGAATAATTGATCTGAATGAGGTCTGCCACATGGAGACAGTGGAACACTGGAAGTGCTAGGTACTTACTTCTAGGCTCCATTTCTAATTCTTAGTATTTAATAGTTCTCATCGAAAAATGAAAGTGGAAATATGCAGATGGTGAATGTGAAAGCCTTTGCTAGCTGCAAATCCGTGATCCTGGGGTGTGTGGGCCCAAGGATAGGAATAGTTAAGGAGGCCTGTAATACTTACCTGACCGCAGCAACTTCATAGGTAATTTTCTGTGTTCTGTTTAGGTGTGAGCACTTTCGGTCCATGTTCCAGTCTTACTGGAATGAGGATATGAAGGAGGTGATAGAAATAGACCAGTTTTCTTACCCAGTATACCGTGCCTTTCTCCAGTACCTCTACACAGACACAGTGGACCTGCCGCCGGAAGATGCTATAGGTACCTCAGCCCGCGGGACAGGCCAAGCCACGTGGTCACACAACTCTCTTGTTGTGTTCTTACAGTGCTGAAGTGTAAAAAGTGTCAGGTTGACTGGTTTTTAGACAATATTTGAAGATAAATGTCTTTAAAAATTGTGTTGTATAGTAATGATGGTTAATAATTATGGATACATTTATTTATGACCATGGACTTATTTTCATCTATTAATACTGAAATATACATTGCTAATGAAATAACATCTCATCTCAGAAGTAAAATGAGGGGTTAATTTTATTTATTCCCCTTCCTTTGTACTGTAGAAGAAGATGCATAAAGTGAGTGTAGGAGAGGTCTGTTTGGGGGTGGGGGAGGTAGGGAGTGAAAAAGAGGGTTTATTTAATAAAATTTAGAGTGTTATTCACTAAGAAACTTCTGTTGATTTATCCACATAACTCTTTTCACCGAAATTATGTATGTTTATAAATTATGGGAAATTATCATAAAATTAATTAAACCTTCCATACTTTTTGCTTTTAGGTCTTTTGGACTTGGCTACATCTTACTGTGAAAACCGACTGAGAAAGCTTTGTCAGCACATTATCAAACGTGGAATTACAGTGGAGAATGCCTTTTCACTGTTCTCTGCTGCAGTCAGATACGATGCAGAGGTAACATAAAATAAAAAACAGAAACCACCTCCTCCGACTCCCCATGGCCTGCCCCCTGCTTTTCTTGCATGAGACAAGGAAAAGGAGTAATTTCACTTCTATTTAGGGAATCCATGAACTGACTGATCCCTAAAAAATGAAAGCTGGCCTTCCTTGTTTGTTCTGTGTTCATAGTTTCAAAAATGGCTGTTCTTCTTTCATTTTTAACTAAGAAAAGAAACTAACTGAAGTCCAAGCAGCTCTACTGTGGGTCGAAATAGAAAGTGTCCTACCCAGTTGGACTGACGCCATATTGTAGTTTCGGGGGTTTCTCAAGGTCAGCATATATATTTTTTTCAAAACCCACTTTGCTATCTCCCTAACTCTACCCTGTTGTCAGCCAAAGATGCTGTGTGATTCGTATCTGTGTGTGCTCTGAAATTCTATCTTTGTCTAATTATAACTCATTCATGTGTGAAGAACTCAGTCTGGACTCTTTTTGTTTGTGTGTTTGGTTGTGAATGGTTGATTTTGCACTGGATTGAATTCTTAATCTAGGATTCATGGATCTCTAGAGAATCTATGAATGAACGGGCTTTGGGGAGTCTGAAATTTGCGTTTAGTGTGTTTTCTCGAAGTTAAGAACCAAAGTGTCATCAGATTGTAAGCTGCTCATAGGCAGGAACTGGTTCTTATTCACCTCTGTACGCTGTAGTGCCTGGCGCGTAGTAGGCGCCCGGTAATAAATGTTTGTGGAACTGAATGAATATGGTGCTACCTGAAGGGTGCATTAAGGATAATTAGTGGACTTAAGGCTGGTCTGGTTGGTTTTATAAATTTACAGAGAATAAAAGGTAGAGAGTGGTAGGCTGAGAGTTCAAGATGTCCAGTTAAAGCGTACACTTTAGTGACCTTCTCAGAGGTATTTTGTCATCATTTGACAAGGCAGAGAACCTGGTATCAGGATTTGCCAAACACCCGCAGAGGTCTGTAACCGTGGCCTTGGCAGTGGGGTGGAAGACAGATTTCATCTTTATCACACTTAGGGGTCAGAATGCACCATTTCGTCTTGTATTTTCAAAATGTGTCCTATTTTTATTTGAGATTATGATTATAAATATTTAATAAGTTCAAATAGCTGACTAGGTGTGTGGTCTGGCAACAGATGCTATGATGATCAAAGTAAATTATGTCTATAGGAAATGGAAGTATAGATTTTTTTCTACCTTTTCTGTGACACCATGAACTTCTTTATTGAAAAGTGCTATTTCTTTGGGTTACAGTCTACCCAGTGATATAATTTTAAATTGGTTGATGCCTGTTCTGTCCACTTTTTAATTGACTTTAACATCTTCTCTGCGCCTCTCCCCTACTCCTTCACAGCTAATGAGTTCCTTATTCCTGGGATTAGGATAGTGCTAACTGAAGCCAGTTAGAACCATCTGGGCAGAGGCAAACATCTCAGCTCTAGGTACAAGAAATTTCTTTTTCACTAAGCTAAAACCTACCCCCAAAAGTCACAGAAAAACACCTTGTGCCGCTTCTACCCATGCCAGCTGGAAATTTTTTTTTTTTTAAGATTTTTATCTATTTATTTGACAGACAGAGATCACAAGTAGGCAGAGAGGCAGGCAGAGAGAAAGGAGGAAGCAGGCTCCCCGCCAACCAGAGAGCCCAATGCGGGACTCGATCCCAGGACCCTGGGATATTGACCGGAGCTGAAGGCAGAGGCTCTAACCTGCTGAGCCACCCAGGTGCCCCTGGAAATTTTTTTTATTACTAGTTTTTGTTTTTCTCATACTAAGTATAGACACATGAAATACTGTCGCTTCTTTGAGACTGAAAATATATGTGATTCCCTAGAGTCTGTCACAGTATGGGCATTTGGTTTGGCACTCAAGAGTGTATGTTGATTGGGCCCCTGGGTGGCTCAGTCGGTTAAGCTGCTGCCTTTGGCTCAGGTCATGCACGATTCCATTGTCCTGGGACTGCATTGGGCTCTTTGCTCAGTGGGAAGCCTGTTTCTCTCTCTGCCTCTGCCTGCTACTCTGCCGGCTTGTGCTCTCTTTCTCTCTGATAAATGAAAAAAAAAAAAAAAAGTATGTTGAATTAAATGAATGAACAAATATATTTGAAATACCTCACCACAAAGGTGTACTTTTTAGAAAACGAAAAAAAAACCCCAACCCCACAAATATTATATATTCAATGTAGAAAAATTAGAAAATAGAAGACAAAAAGGAGAGAATCACCTCTTTCTTTCTAGGCTATTTTTTTTTTTTTGAAGATTCTTATAGGAGTTCTGTAATTGACTAATATACTTTTACATTATATTTCCTTAATGGTGTAGAATGTAGTAAGTGAACAAAGTGTTTCTTTTTCTTTCTTTCTTTTTTTTTTTTTTGAGACTGTATTTATTTATTTGACAGAGGCACAGTGAGAGGGGGAACCCCAGCAGGGGGAGTGGGAGAGGGAAAAACAGGCTCCCTGCTGAGCAGGGAGCCCGATGTGGGGCTGATCCCAGGACCCTGGGATCATGACCTGAGCCAAAGGCAAACACTTAATGACTAAGCCACCCAGGAACCCCAAATGAAGTGTTTAGAATATAAAAATAAAACCCACTCACTTTATTAGTTGATGGGAAGCTTCTATATTAAGTCAGATTGGAAATTAACTGCCAGAAAATTGACTGACTTTCAGAAGCTCCACTTGAGACCAGGTGACTTTTCCTTCATTCTGTGGTTCAAATGCTAGGAAGATGGAGACCACATGCTTCTCCTATTTTTTTCTCTTTTCTGTAAGTTCCTGCAGTTCCTCTGTACCCCATTTGACAAGATAATGTCCAAGCAAATATACACACATAAAAGCAACAAAAATGTATTGACTCAGTAGTTAGGAAGATTTTTTTTAAAAGTAAGCTGCTTGTTGTGGAGCTGTCACATTGTGAGTGCATTGTCAAACTTTCTCCAAGTTTTAGCTGAGGAAGGACTTGGCACAGGAGCACTTCCATATTCCTTTAGTACAAACCCAAATGAACATTGCCATCAAGGGAGAAGACGTGAATGAAACACTGTATCGAGATAGTTCTATAGCTCATCACACGAATTTTGAAATGTTTGTATTTATACCGTCTTCAGGAGATTTTTGTTTTCTGTTTATATTTGAACATTAGGAGAAATAGTTAGGAACAAGAGTACAGCACTTTCCAGAAAATCCTACTTGGTGAGCAACTTACATTCTAAGATTTTGCTACTGTTGGGAAGTCATAAAAATAAGGCCAGGAATCTAATTCCAAAATTGGTTTGGGATATTGGTATTGAAAAATTTTGTGCTAAAGGCTGATGGTCAGCATTTTTTTCTTTCTGAAATTAAAAGTTTTCCATCATCAGTAGACTATAAAATATTTTTTGGTTAGTGAGACAAAGTACGTTTCTATATTTTGTCGTATGTAGTAAGACATTTAAGTACATTCTAAAAAACCAAACCAAAGACCCCTTTAATCTGGAATATTTTGTACCTGATATATATTATAAAATACTGAACATACAGTTTTAGAGTTTTGTTATTACTTTAACAACAAGTTTGGACAGAAGTAGTTATGGTTCACAGTCTTGCCATCTGGAATATGTCTCAAGGTTGGCTTGTGACCCATACACAACCTGTCTCACCCTGGCCAAGTGGCCTTCAATAAAATTCTTAGCATTCAGTTATTTTAGCTTTGGGGAATTTAGGACTGGTTAAGTTCATTTAGGCTGCAGTAGCATTTTTAAAAATGGGGATATAAAGACCATCAACTGTCTGTGTTTTACTTTGTTACCAAAGAAAATCTGTGGGAAGGAAAAACAAGTTATTTTCAGAATATAAAAGTTATTGGAATAATTTTAAAAATTTGGAGTGAATTTATAAATTATTTCAGAATAGCAATATATTTTGAGCTTTCTTGCTGATTACAACAAATCTAGTATTTTATCTGATTTGCCTTAGAACCACTTTATAATAATTTCACCATAAAATGTCGTAAGTAAGGGATTTAGTTTCTAAAATACCAAGAATATCGTTTTAGAGCCCCTGATTTTGCATCCTTTCCCACTTCTGTATTCCATGGGCCTTAAGAAGATGCTCCAATCTGTTATGAACTTTTTTTTTTTTTAAAGATTTTATTTATTTATTTGACAGACACAGCAAGAGGGAACACAACCAGGGGGAGTGGGAGAGGAAGAAGCAGGCTTCCTGCTGAGCAGGGAGCCTGATGTGGGGCTCCATTCCAGGATCCTGGGATCATGGCCTGAGTCACCCAGGCACACCCCTGTTATGAACTTTTTTCATTTACTGGTCAGGTGATGCCTTCTTGTTCTTCTTGGAAATGTTTTATATAAAGCCGGGCACTCTTGTTATAGTTACCTTATTAGTTAGGTAGGAGTTGAATTTTCTTTTTTGGGTATTGAAGATGTGATCATTTGCAGAATGAGCAAACAGATGATGTAGGTTCTTCAAATATTTAAGAATTAATCAGAAAAATATCTCATTTACACCTCAAAGACAAGCCGGCTCAGAGCATTGGCTGCTGAGTGAATTGCATTGCTATGTCTCTCTGCTTCATGCAAATGAACTTGCAAACAGTTTCCTTCCAAGTGCATTCAGTACTTCCTTTTCCATAGAACTGCCTTACGCAGGATTTAGCCGTTAAATGACAATTACTTATTTCAATAACCCAGATTTAGATAATTTTCAGGGTTCTCTAGTTCAACTTTCAGTGTTTGAAACTGCAGAACATTTTTTGAATACTGAGTTATCGAACCAATTCAAACTAGTTGGAGGGGAAGGGAAGGCAGTTTGACAGAGCTAGTTTCACAAATGTATGAAGTGATTTGTAATTAGAGACACCCTTTGTGTACCTGTACTGCATCAAAGTTCTTAAAGTTTATACCCAAGATCATCTCTGTATAATTAGTAAGCTGGGTAAACTCATTTTTTCACGTGTACTCAAAAGAGCTTGAATTCCAGATTTGTAGACACGGAACTCATAAGGTTTTACAACGCCACAATTTAGTGCAGTCTTCTTTGAATTCTTCAAATTCTTCTTTGAATTTGAAATTATGTGATTAAAAGTTAATATTTAAAGATCCTCATCTGATACATTGCATGGTTTGAAGAACTTTCTGTGCTTATGACTTGTTATTTCTTCCTAAATTATGTGTAGAAAAACTAGTTTTCTATTTTTGATAAATAAGATTAAAATGACTTTTATCTCCTTGTGGAATATAATTTAGTCCCTAAAGCTGTTTCTTAATCATTGGGTTGTAATACCAGGAGTAGGGCTTTTTCTTTAATAGTAATGTGAGAGGGAATGTTTTATATAGTTTAACATTTTGTTTTATTATAATACACAGAACATTTACCTGTACTTCAGCCCACAGGGACTCTCTTATTAAAAAGTGCTGTTGCAAAGATAGTGCTGATATTTTATTTATTTATTTATTTATTTTTTAAGATTTTATTTATTTATTTGACAGAGATCACAAGCAGGCAGAGAGGCAGGCAGAGAGAGGAGGAAGCAGGCTCTCTGCCGAGCAGAGAGCCCGATGCGGGGCTCGATCCCAGGACCCTGAGATCATGACCTGAGCCGAAGGCAGAGGCTTTAACCCACTGAGCCACCCAGGCGCCCCAGTGCTGATATTTTAAATGCATTGTGAATTATCTAGAAAACAAAACTCTGGCAGCAGCTGACTGATACACATAGAGGTGGTTTATCTCTTACTGGTGATATGACTGATGGGAACCTCATTCAGGGACCCTTAAAAGAAGGAAGCATTTGTTTGCAGGGCTCTGCACTGAGAGAGTAGAAAGGGATGTGACTGTGTTTGTATGTGCCCTTCCCTAACCTGCCTGAAATTCTCGTTTGACAGTATCTGGAAACTTGAAACCAAGACACTGCAGTTTAAATGTTGAATTCCTGGTTTGATAGAACCCGGAGTATTGACCTTCAGTGTAGCTTGCAAAGTTAAAAAAAAATCAAGGTATTTGTGATAAGTGCTTTCAGCGTGATTTGCTGTTATATATTTAGACTTTGTATACATTCCAGTGCCTAACTGATTTAGTAAATATATGTTCTAGTTTTTAAAGGAACAAACATAGTAGCCATTTTGCTGCGCATGAAAGTCTGTATTATCATTGGTGCAAATAGGTTTTTAAGTTGTTCCGGTTTGCCACTCGTGTGTATTACTTTCCTTCTGAGTGTCAGTAGCTGGTTACTTCATTCGTCTGACTGAAAACTCCAGTCTTTGAATATTCTTCTCCGGATTGACCATCTGAGAAATTAGTTCACTGGGAATTGTAGTGTATTATTCCTTATGGCTTTAAGAATGATGGCATTTTATCTAGAAGAGCATAAAAGTGGATTTAAGGTCTTTGGAATTTTTTTCTTTTTTAATGTGTCTCTTGAAGTCATCTCTTTATCACTTTTTTGTTTCTTAAAATCTTCTTTAAGCTGTCTTAATTCTTTTTTTCAGACTTCTTGACTGTGGTAAAACATGATGGACTGAAGTTGCTTTCAGCTTTGTTTTTAGTTATTATTGAAGAATAATTGGCCAGCATTATTGTACTAGTTTTAGGTGTATGCTTTCAACTTCTCAGGATGAAGTCTGCGTGGGACGAGACTGTGTGGTAGCCTTGCAGAAGCTGTCCCCCCATAGGTTGTGTGAATGGGTGTGTGTTTTGAAGAGTCAGACTTGAGGTAGTGGAATTACTGCTTTCACTATTTTTGGCTAAGTAGTGTGTGCTTTTCTGATACCTATCTATGGTCACTTGTTTGCTTAGTTTGAGGTTTCTGGCCTCAAATATCTTTTCTAGGGGAGGGTGAAAGATTTGGGATGAGGGTTTGGATAGAAGTAATTCGGTCAAAGTTAATAAAAAAGGCCTCTTCTTGTTTTTATTTTTGTTGTGTGTGTCCAGGATTTAGAAGAATTCTGCTTTAAGTTTTGCATCAATCATTTGACAGAAGTTACACAGACTGCAGCATTTTGGCAAATGGATGGCCCTCTGCTAAAGGAATTCATTGCTAAAGCCAGTAAATGTGGAGCCTTTAAGAACTGAAGCCCAAGGCTGCTGGGTTTTGTGAGTGCCTGGGGGTATGGGCGATGGTGCGTCCTTTGTGCTCTGCGGGTGTTGTAATTTTGCAGGTAAAAAACCCATTAGGTGTTTTTTGTTTTTTGTTTTTTGTTTTTTTCCCATTTCTGAGACACAGTTCTCTGTGTAGGAATATATGAAGGATGTACAGCTTTCCTGAACCCGTTTTGAACAACTCTTGTTTCCAGATATGTAGATTTTAAATGTGACCTTAATTTGGCTGGAATGTTGTAAAGGGGTGAAAGTTCAGGTGGTTGTTTTTTTGTTTTGTTTCTGATTAGAGGAACTTACGAACTTGGAAAGGGGAAATCTGTGGTAATTCTTCTGTTTCACATATTGACAACCCTTTGACACCAGGAATTGGGACAGTCTGTGAATTGTGGGATAGTCATAGAGGCCCCACCGTGAATTAAAGATGCTGACTTTGGAGCTCGTTGAAATGCTGCATTAATTGCTATTTCAGTAGCCATACTGTGAGGCATAGTTAAGATAGTTTGAGGCTTTTGTATTTGCACTACTGAGGACCTTTTTTAATTTCATGGTGTTTCAAAATAGTAATCAGTTTAATCTGAGTTAAACCTATTGAGATGCTGATCATGTAGAGATAAACTTCTAGGCCAAGACTTCTCTAAAGACTTAAGCACAGAAAGAGTAGTAATTTAGGACTACCTGTGAAAACTTGATCATGAAAGAAATTTTGTTTGGACACAGGTCAATATTTTATAAATTAGAATCTCCACTACTATCCAACAGTGTTTTGTTTTATTAAGACAAAGTCCGAGAACTGAAGTTAAAATTGCTCCCCCATCGTTTCCCCCATAAATGCTCATCATAAGAGGAAAGTAATGGCATGCTCCTATACTCTGGCCTTCCTAAAATCATGGCAGCTAGATCATCAGATCTGCTACATCAGACTCAGAAGTGGTTCTTAAAACCACCTTTCTGGCAGGACTTCTTGGAATTTGTTTTAGCTCTTTTATCCAGGCCGAGTATCATCACACATTCGCTTATTTGTAATCTCAGTGGCTTTCATTTTAGACTTCTTCAGCTTTTATGTGTTAGGTATAATATTTAACACAATTTAACTTAAAAAAAGGATCAAAATTATGGTTTTCCTGAAAAGATCCTACTTAAAAGGGTCTTTCAATTTGGTTTTGTGTTTGGTTTTGTTTTGGTCTGCTTATGAAACGTGATTTTGGGAGGAAGAGTGTTCAGCTCTGGGTTTTATCATGTGTGTCCATTGAGCTTGCTGTGAGAACAAAGCTTTGTTCTGCTCTCTGGCCCGTGGACTCATTTCCATTTGTGGGCGTGCCCTAGTGAACTCTTTCCTGCTTGGAAGTTCCCTCATCTGAACTTGGAGCCTAAATACATTTTCAGAGCCGAATTAATAGGAGGGGGAAGATATGCTGCAGCCGCTATTTTTAGCAATGTTTCGGTGTGGGGGTGGGGGTTGGGTGGGAGTGAAGGCTCAAAGATAGTTCACTGATAAGTGAGATAACTACAAGCCTAGCAGTCCCAGTTTCCTTTTCTTGACCATGTCGCAGGTGATTGAAGTCCATTCAATTATTAGATTAGAATTAGTTCTGCAACATGATAGAATTTTTCTTACTAGGTTGATAAATGCACATTAATTTGATTATTAGCTATGATGGGTAGTGTTTGTAACAATCACTGTTCTGTAGGCTTATGATCTGGACAAATAAGAACTTCAGTATGTTTACTATTGCTCTTACTTGAAAAAAGAATTAAAAAAAAAAGCACAAATTAAAGTAGTAGATAAATTTCCATAGATTTGTTCACTCATTCAACAAATATTTCCTGAAGTTCCTTATACAGGTGAAGAACCACTTCTCATAGTAGATTACTGAGTAATTTGTATGAGTATGTATGTAGTGAAGAAAATGGGAATAAGTCCTTTGAAAAGTACTTGAGTATCTTTTTTTTTTTTAATACACTCTTATTTTTCTACTTGGTTTTATTGTTAATTGTAGCAGGAAATGAAAACTGTTCTTTGAATTGTTTTTTTTCATCTGATGTAATAATGAAAGCCAAAGTATTCATATTTCTTAAGATAGCCCTAAATGTAATCTTGAAATTCTTACTGGAACAATGTTTGATACTCTAGTATATAGGCTGTATTTATGTAATGTTTAGAATGACATGTTAATAAATAATCTGTTAAGACATATGTGTAGGGTTGTTTTTCCCCCTCAAAAGTCAATAACGTGCAGCCTTAAAAAGGAAGGAAGTTCTCCCGTGGTGCACCAGGACGAGCCTTGAGGACGTTCTGCTGAGTGAAGTATGCCGGCCACAGAAGGACAGATACTGAATGGCCCAGCTATGGGAGGTAACGGAAACAGTGGCCAGATTCTCTGAGACAGAAAGCAGAGCACTAGTTGCCAGTTTGGAGGTAGGAGAGAGGACTTGAAGAGTCAATGTTTAATGGATACAGAGTTTCAGTTTTGCAAGAAGTAGAGAGTTCTGGAGGTAGATGGTGGTGATGACCACCCAGTAGGGTGAATGTGCTTCATGCTGCTGAGCTGTGCGCTTGAACATGGTTAGCATGGTAAATTTCATGTTACCTGTTTTTTGCCACTAATCAGTACTGTGATTCTTAGCGAGTGTTAAGCTAAAAATAGGTACCACAATGAATATGTCACCTGTTTCTCAATTGTGTCCCCTGCCCCCAGAGAAATCCTATAGTTTTATTCCCACTGAAAGATAATACAGTTGAGCTGTCATAGCAGAAAAATGTATCTGGATCTTGTACTTATAAGTGAAGGGAAGTACATAGTCCCTGTTCTCAAGGAACATACACGTTATTAGGAGAGAGGAGAGAGAAGTTTAGGAATTAACACAAAAACATATTTATAAGCAACTTTTCATAATAGGTAGTGAGAGAAAATAGGTTAATATGAAAAGCAGATGCTCCAAAGGTAATGTTTGTGCAAGGTGGGGAAAGATAAAATGTCCTTCTTGCTCATTCCAAAATAGCAGGCAAGTGGCACAAGCAAAAGCTTGGAGGTGGGGGCCGATGAGCCTTCCAGAACTTATCCTAAGCTAGTTGTTTAGAATGGAGAACATAAGCCAGGGCCCATTAGAAGGAAACGTGGGCGAGGAGGGTGTGTGTGTGTGTCTCTACATTTATTTCCTATGGTGCCAGAAACTGTGCCCTGTTTTTCACTTATTTTCTTTTTCAGTGCCCACAAGGCAGGCAGGTAGATTGATTAATGTGATGGAAGTTTTTCAGTAGGGAGTGCCATAGCAAGTACAAACCTGGGTCTGTTTCGATAGTTTGCTAAATATTTGCCTACTTGATGACCGTCAAACACACATTGCTCCATTGTGCCAAGTTACCTACCATGGTAGAATGACAGATTAAAGTTGAAGGTAAAGTGAGGGACACAGGTTTTCTTTTAAGTGACATTAAAACTCAGGTAAGCTTTGCTCTAAGATGTACCATCAGGGGAGGAAGTCCAAGTTACAATGATCAGCTAGACCAGGAGAATATTCAGTGCATCTGGAATGGATTCTTGGCGTCTGGTTTTACTTCTAGAATTCTTTTTTGTGGTAAAACATACATAAATTTACTGTTTTAACCATTTTTAAATGTACGGTTCAGTGTTTTTTTTAAAAAACAAGTATAATTGACGTTAATCAGGTTTTCAACAAGTGATTTGACAGTTACGTGCATTTTGAAATGCTCACCGTGATAAATGTAGTTTCCATCTATTATCATGCAGTAATTACAATACTATTGACTATATTCCCTCTGCTGTACTCGTGATCCCCGTAACTTATTTTATAACTGGAAATTTGTACCCTCTTAATCCTCAACACCTGTTTTGCTTGTCTCCCACCCCCTCTCCCCTCTGGCAACCGTTAATTTGTTCTCCATGAGGCTCTTTCTCTTTTCTGTTATTGTTGTTTGTTCGTTTTTGTTTTTTAGTTTCCACATATAAGTGAAATGATACGGTATTTCTCTTTCTGTGACTTATTCCACCTAACGTAATACCCTCTAGGTCCATCCATGTTGTTCCAAATGACAAGGTTTCATTCTTTTTTATGGCTGAGTAATATTCCCCTC
>NW_019154099.1:2617275-2625879 GCF_002288905.1 Enhydra lutris kenyoni
TGTGTGTGTGTGTGTGTGTGTGTGTGTGTGTGTGTGTGTGTGTGTGTGTGCGTGCGCTTGATCAGATATAATACATGTATGTATTATATCTGATTTGTCCATTTATCTGTTGATGGGTACTTAGGTTACCTTCATAGCTCAGGTATTGTAAATAATGCCGCAATAAGCATAGGGTGCATACATCTTTTGAAATTAGTGTTTTAGTTTTCCTTGGGTAAATTGCCAGTAGTGGAATTACTGGATTGTATGGTACTTTTATTTTTAGTTGTTGGAGGGACCTCCATCCTGTTTTCCACAGTGGCTGCACCCATTTACATGCCCACCAGCAGTTCCTGAGGATTCCTTTTCCTCCACCTCCTCGCCAGCACTTGGCTCGCTCTTGTCTTTTGGACACTAGCCCTGCTGGCAGGTGAGAGGTGATACCGCATTGTGATTCTCATTTGCATTTCCCAGATGCTGAGTCATGTTGAGCATCTCTTCATGTGTCTGTTGGCCATCTGGATGTCTGCTTTGGAAAAGTGTCTATGCAGGTCCTCTGCCCATTTTTCCATCAGATTATTTGTCTTTTTGGTGTTATTTGGATATTAACCCCTTATCAGAGATATCATTTGCAAATATCTTCTTCCATTCAGTCGCTTGCTTTTTCATGTTGCTGATGATTTCCTTTGCAGGGCAAAAGCTTCTTAGTTTGATGTAGTCCCATTAGTTTATTTTTGCTTTTGTTTCCCTTGCCTGAGGCGACACAGCTAGAAAAATAATGTCCCAGAGATTACTATGTTCTTTTCTAGTTTTATGGCTCCTGTTTTCACATTTAGGACTTTTATCCATTTTAAGTTTATTTTTATGTATGTTGTGAGAAAGTGGCCCCATTTTATTCTTTGTAAGGTTTTCCCAACATCATTTTTGAAGAGCCTGTCTTTTCCCCCGTTATATTTTCACCTCCTTTGTTGTAGATTGGCAGACTACATAAGGGCATGGGTTTATTTCTGGGCTGTCAGTTCCATTCCATTGTGTTTGTGCCAGTACTGTTTGAACACGGTGACTCTGTAGTATAGTTTGAAATATTGGTTTGTGCTACCTCCAGCTTTGTTGTTCTTCCTCAAGATTGCTTTGGCTATTTGGGGTCTTTTGTGGTTTCGTACACATTTTAGAGTTGTTTGTTCTAGTTCTGTGAAAAATACTATTAGTATTTTGACTGGGATTACATTAAATCTGTAGATTGCTGGGATGCCTGGGTGGCTCAGTCGGTTAAGCCACTGCCTTCCGCTCAGGTCATGATCCCAGGGTCCTGGGATCGAGTCCTGCATCAGGCTCCTTGTCCATCAGGGAGCCTGCTTTCTCTCTCTGCCTCTGCCTGTGACTCTGCCTACTTGTGCTCTCTTTCTGACAATAAATAAATAAAAAATCTTAAAAAAAATTCTGTAGATTGCTTTGGATAGTATGGATATTTTAACAATATTTATTCTTCCAGTGCATGAGCATGGTATATCTTGCCATTTATTTGTGTTGTCTTTGTTTTCTTCATCAGTGTCTTAATAGTTTTTAGAGTATAGGTCTTCAACCTCTTTTGTTAAATATAGTCCTAAGTATCTTATTCTTTATTATGCAGTTGTAAATGTTATTATTTTTTAAATTTCCCTTCCTGCTCTTTTGTTACTAAGTATATAGAAATGCAGCAGATTTCTGTATACTGTTTTTTACCTCCCACAACTTTACGGAATTCATTTATTCTAATATTTTTTGGTGGGGCTTTAGGGTTTTCTCTGTATAGTGCCATGTCATCTGCAAATGGTGACAGTTTTACTTCCTCCTCACCAACTTAGACATTTTTTAAATTTTTAAAAAATCTGATTGCTATGGCAAGGATTTCTAGTGCTATGTTGAATAATGGTCATGAGTGAACATCCTTGTGTTGTTCCTGATCTTAGGGGAAAAGCTTTTAGTTTTTCATCTGAGTAGGATGTTAGCTGTGGGTTTGTCCTATATGACCTCTATAATATTGAAGTATGTTACCTCTGTACCCACTTTGTTAAGAATTTTTATCATGAGTGGATGTTGAATTTTGTCAGATGCTTTTTTTAGATCTTTTGAATGATTTTATCTTTGATTTTGGTAATATATAGCATGCTGATTAATTTGCATATATTGAACCATCCTTGCGTCCCTGGAATAAATTCCACTGGTTGTAGTGAATGATCCTTTTCATGTATTTTTAAATTTGGTTTGCTAATGTTTTATTTGCATCTACATTTATCAGAGATACTGGCTTATACTTTTCTCATGGCATTCTTGTCTGATTTTGGTATTAGGGTAATGCTGGCCTTATAAAATGAGTTTGGAAGCATTCCTTCCTCTTTTTTTGTTTGTTTTGTTTTTGTTTTTGTTTTTGTTTTTTGACTAGTTTAAAGAGTGTTATTACCTCATTTTTAAATGTTTGGTAGACTTCACCTGTGAATCAGCTTGGCTCTGAACTTTTATTGGCTGGTAATTTGTTGATTGCTGATTCAATTTCATTACTATTAATTGGCGTGTTCAGATTTTCTATTTCTTCCTCATTCAGTCTGGTAAGATTTTATGTTTCTAGGAATTTATCCATTTTGTCTAGTTTGTCTGTTGTTGGCATGTCATTTTTTGTAGAAATCTCATTTTTAAAAATTTGTTATTTGTAACTTGTCCTTTCATTTATGATTTTGAGTCTTTTTTTCTTGATGAGTCAGCTAAAGCTTTATTAGTTTCGTTTGCTTTTCAAAGAACCAGCTCTTAGTCTCATCGATCTTTTGTTTTTTTTTTTTCTCTATTTCATTTATTTCTGCTCTGATCTTTATTATTTTCTTTCTTTTGCTAAGTTTGGACTTCGTTCTTCTTTTTCTGGCTCTGTTAGATGTAGAGTTAAATTGTTTGAGATTTTTCTTGTTTCTTGAGGTAGGCCCGTATTGCTATAAATGTCCCTCTTAGAAGTGCTTTTTTTGTGTCCCAAAGATTTTGAATTGTTGTGTTTCCATTTTCATTTGTCTTCAGGTATTTTTTTCTAGTTGATTTTTATGTTGACCCATTGGATGTTTAGTAACATGTTATTTAGTCATGTTTGTGTTTCTTCCACTTCTCTTGTAATTGATTTCTAGTTTCATATGGTTGGATAGACAGTTGATATAATTTCAGTCTTCTTAAATTTATGAAGACTTGTTTTGTGGCCTATTATGTGACCTTGAATGTGTATTCTGTAGTTTTCCATGGACTGTTCTATATCTCTTAAGTCCATCTGGTTTCATATATCATTTGAAGCCGTGGTTTCCTTACTGATTTACTGTCTCAGTGATCCATTGATATAAGTAGGGTGTTAAAGCCCTCTACTGTTATTGCAATACTATCAACTTTTCCCTTTATGTCTGTTAATATTTGCTTTATATGTTTAGGTACTCCTGTGTTAGGTATATAAATACTTGTTACATCTTCTGATAGGAGTGATCAATTTTTCCTTATGTAATGACCTTTCTTGGTCTCTTGTTAGTCTTTGTTTTAAAGTCCATTTTATTTTTTAAATTTTTTAATAAACATATAATGTATTATTAGCCCCAGGGGTATAGGTCTGTGAATTGCCAGGTTTACACAGTTCACAGCACTCACCATAGCACATACCCTCCCCAGTGTCCATAACCCCACCACCCTCTCCCTACCCCCCTCCCCCCGGCAACCCTCAGTTTATTTTGTGAGATTAAGAGCCTCTTATGGTTTGTCTCCCTCCCAATCCCATCTTGTTTCGTTTATTCTTTTCCTACCCCCCAAACCCCCCACGTTGCATCTCTACTTCCTCATATCAGGGAGATCAAATGATAGTTGTCTTTCTCTGATTGACTTATTTCGCTAAGCATAATACCCTCTAGTTCCATCCACGTCATCACAAATGACAAGATTTCATTTCTTTTGATGGCTGCATAGTATTCCATTGTGTATATACACCACATCTTCTTTATCCATTCATCTGTTGATGGACATCTAGGCTCTTTCCATAGTTTGGCTATTGTGGACATTGCTGCTATAAACATTTGGGTGCACGTGCCCCTTCAGATCACTACGTTTGTATCTTTAGGATAAATACCCAGTAGTGCTATTGCTGGGTCATAGGATAGCTCTGTTTTCAACTTTTTGAGGAACCTCCATGCTGTTTTCCAGAGTGGTTGCACCAGCTTGCATTCCCACCAACAGTGTAGGAGGGTTCCCCTTTCTCCGCATCCTCGCCAGCATCTGTCATTTCCTGAAAGTCTATTTTATTTGATATGAGTATACCTACCCTCATTTTTTTCCCCACTTTCATTTGTAATGTGTATATTCTCCTGTCCCATCACCCTCTGTGTCTTTAGACCTGAAGTGAGTCTTCTGTAGGCAGCTAATAAATGGACCTTTTTTTTTAATCCATTCACTCAGTATCTTTTGATTGAAGCATTTAGTGCATTTACATTTAAAATAGTTATTGATAGGTATGTACTCACTGCCATTTTGTTAATTGTATTCTAGGTTTTGTAGTTCTGTTTCTTCTTCTCTTGCTCTTTTCCCTTGTGGTTTCTTTAGTGTCATGCTTGGATTCCAGTTTCTTTACTTTTTTGTATTAATAATGGCTTTTGGTTTGTGTGTGATTGCCATGGGGTTCATATGTAACATCCTGTGTGTATAGCAGTCTATATTTGGTTGATGCTCAGTTAAGTTCAAACACAAAGCATATTAAATTTTTATTACCTCTTCCATGTTTTATATGTCGTATTTTGCATGTTTTTTATTTTGTGTATCCCTTGATAATTTTTGTATATATAATCGAACCTCCTTACTAGTTTGTAAGTGAACACCCCACTGGATGTGGCAGTGCAAGTGCCTGTGGGCAGGTGGGTTGGATGGGCTGGCTTTTCAGGGGAAAACAGGGGCAGGCAAAAACGTGGAGCTAGCAAGATAGATGGAGAGTGTCAGAAATGGCTCCCTAGAGAGCCAGAGTTGGGGGCAAGAAAAATAGCCCCGGCCACACTTTCATTCCAGAGAACAAAGGTCTGCAGATCCCTGCCCCTCTGGCATACATCCTGAAGTTAATCAGTAAATCTTTACCTATGTATGCCAAGTGCTTTTCAAACTCCTGCACCTGTGCTCTGCCTTTGGCCATTATTTAACATGCTGGCTATTTAAGGGCGGAGACATCATTTCCTATAGCTCTTTAGCTCCCCGAGTCAGCTGCACTGGTTTTTAAAACTCCCAGAATGAAGTCCTGATGATTTCAAAGCCAGATGTTTTAGGAACCTGCCTTCACAATGTGGATCCCTCCCCAGGGCCCAGGATACCCTTACTCCTTTGTGCCCACGATGTCCCTACCATTTGTGGAGAGTCCCACCTAGGGTTTAGTTCCCGATTGTGTCTGTACCCCTCCTCATGTGGCCTTCTCTCCAGGTCTAGCTGTGGAAGGCCTCTTCTGCCGGTTGTCAGAGTGGGTTGCAGTATGTGTAGTTGTTGCCTCACTGCAGGGGAAGGAGGTGAGTTTGGGATCTTTTCTGCCCACCATCTTCTGGGTCATCCTGTAGCTTCTTAAATGCCCAGGTAATTCTGTTGTGCAGCTGAATTTGGAAACCACTCGATTGAGATTTTGTCCCTCAGGTCATTATGATTTCAGCTAGGGTTGCCATTAAAACAGGAATGGGCGTGTTCTTTTTCACCTCTACCATATTCCTTCAGTGGGTATTTTTTAAGTACTGTTATATTCTAGACACCGAAATATAGCATTATTGTGAATCTTAGAGTACTGTGATAAATCAGAAATGTGAGGTTTTCAGGGATCGCACATGGTGGTTGTACATAAGAATCCAATTGTATATTGTTAGGTTGAGAAAAAAATTTTTTTTTAAGATTTTGTTTATTTTAGAGAGAGAGCGGGGAGAGGGACAAGCAGACTCTGCATGATGTGGGGCTCCATCTCACAACTCTGATGACATGACCCAAGCTGAAACCAGGAGTCGGCTACTTAACTAATTGAGCCACCCTGGTACCCCTGGTTTTTCATTCTTGCATATTTCCACTGATGTTCAAAGCGTTGTTATAAATTTAAATGTTTATTTTGAAGATGATATATGCCTATGTAGTGATAGTGGCTGAAAATAAATTTAAAAAGCAGACTTCGTGATGAGCAGTAAATTTGATACAAATGGAGTAAAAATATTCAAATTTATTATATCTGTCATTATAAGCTGGAACTAGTCTGAAAGGATAAGAACAGTTTATGCATTTATTCAACATTTATTGAGCATGCTAGGTGCTGGGAATGTATTGGGAATAACACACAGGAATAGTGAGTTTTTGCCCTCAGAGTACAATAATGGAGTGATAGAAGATACAGTGGGTTACACTGGGAAGTGAAGGGAAGGAAAAGTACTCCAATGGAATGGTATAATGGTATAATGAGATCTGCAGGAGAAACAGGCAGAGAAAGGTAAAAGCAGTTAAGGCTTCACAGCAAGATGAGCAAAAGCCCTGGGGAGCCTATATTCCAGGAGCACCTTGTGTGTTACTAGAATCAACGTTGATCACCAGAGTGGGGGAACGGAGGAGGGGGTTGAGGGGGGTGAGGATACACCAGCACGAAGCTGCCAGAGGATTTTCAGTGCAGAGGGAGGGAGATGGGAGGTATGATCCACTTTACTCAAGCAGAATCTCAAACATTTTACTGGAGAGCAGAAGTGAGATGATAAGAGGCAGGATCAAATGAAATCTTGATCAGCAAGGACAGGTAAGAGTTGATGAGGACTGAAGAGAGACAAGAGAGGCCTAGTTCTAAAGATGTGTGGCTTCCACAGGTCAGGCCTTCAGTTTGCACCTACTTGCAACTGAGCCTCATTCCTGGTTTAGGGAATGGTAATCCTTAGAAGACACAGAAGATACTGAAGTAGAACTTGACTTCACGTCTCTATCTTCTTGAAGAAAGTACATGGTTTTGTTTAAGTCCTGAAGTACCTCAATCTCTTCCTTCAGTTGCTGCTGCCTTTCTTCAAATTGATGGATTTTTTTCTGTATTGCTATGATAAAAAAAGGAATTTCAGGTTAGTATACTGTTTTATAAACAATGTACTGTTTTTAGCCTCTTTCACTTGCAAGTGCGTAATACACACTTCGTGCCCCAAATGAAAAGAATCTAGGGCCTTGTGAGCAGGAACTGGTTCTTTTATACCTTTGCTTCCTCTTCGAATTCAGGACAGAATTCTAGTTTTTATCACATAAAGCCACTCAGTACATCTTTAGAGCTTGAGACCCCTTTGTATATATTTGAGAACTCAGAAGCAGAAACTGTATAACTTTCATGCTACACATTACCCATTTGTTGAGAGATAATAAGTGGAAAGAGCACGTGATGAGAATATCAAGATAAGGGCAAACTTTCATAAAAATGCATCCAATTTTTAATGTTACATAAAAGCTTTTGGTTTTATTTAGAAATAGGAAGGCCTTTACGGTGGAAACTTAGGAAGAAGATACTTTAATTAGGCTATATAAATAAGAGTATTACTCAGTGACAGTGTCATTTTTTGAAAACTTCAAGGTTGAAGAATACCAAAACACACATATAAGCTTTCTCTAGAATACCTGTAGTTAACTGTCTGGAACGTTAGAACTGAGCAACATTAAACTAAGTAAGAGAGTCTGTATCAGTAGGGATGTCAAGTTAGGTCTTTTAAAAGTTGGTTCTAATGCAATTCCAAATAGTGTCTCCTCCTGGTGCCCCACTCCCCCCAAGTACTACACTGTAACGTAGATCCTCCCAACTAACCCATACATGTAGTGGAAACGTGAATTATATATGAAAGAAAAGTAACAGAGATGAAAGTCCCCTACAAAATAAGGCTTTTTAGAAAAAGATTTTAAGGGCTGCTTTTTTTCTTTATCCTTTTTTTTTTTTTAAACTTATAATGTATTATTTGCTTCAGGGGTATCAGGGGTACAGGTCTGTGAATCATCAGGCTTACACAATTCATAGCACTCACCATAGCACTTACCCTCCCCAATGTCCATCACCTAACCACCCTATCCCTCTCACCCCCCTCAGTTTGTTTCCTGAGATTAAGCGTCTCTTCCAGTTTGTTTCCCTTCCTGGTGCCATCTTGTTTCATTTTTCCCCTCCCTTCCCCCCACAATCCCCCACCCTGCCTCTCAAATTGCTCCTATCAGAGAGAGAATATGGTAATTATCTTTCTCTGATTGACTTATTTCACTCAGCATAATACCCTGTAGTTCCATCCCCATCGTTGCAAATGGAAGATTTTTTTTTTGATGACTGCATAGTATTCCATTGTATATATATACCACATCTTCTTTATCCACTCATCTGTTGATGGACATCTAGGCTCTTTCCATAGTTTGGCTATTGTGGACATTGCTGCTATAAACATTCAAGTGCACATGCCCCTTTGGATCACTATATTTGTATCTTTAGGGTAAATACCCAGTAGTGCGATTGCTGGGTCATAGGGTAGCTCTATTTTCAACTTTTTGAGGAACCTCCATGCTGTTTTCCAGAGTGGCTGTACCAGCTTGCATTCCCACCAACAGTGTAGGAGGGTTCCCCTTTCTCCGCATCCTCTCCAG